>NW_020523854.1:545000-836847 GCF_003368295.1 Carassius auratus | reverse complement strand
CAACGCCATATCAGATATCAATACCCACAACAGATTTACATCGGCCGTGTTTGTCATATTCTGATGAAGTTTTAAGTAAATCGAGTAAAAATAAGATGCTGAATTCAAAACATTTTGAAAATACTCACTTCCTGCTGCCAGTTGGTGCGCTATAACGTTGACTCTTAATAGTCACATATATACGATCGGTATCATAACAACGAACAAACCAATGAAGTTTTGATAAAATTCAGGAAATGTATTGGATGTTATTAGACATTTCCTGTTTCTCATTTCTCGCCATAATTCCACGCCTCGCTACGGGCAACCGTTCAAGATATCAAAATCCCCTCGCAATTTTTCATCCCCAATGTCTTGAGATCATGTTCACCGAGTTTCGTGGCGAACGGTTGAAAACCTCAGAGGAGTATTTCAAATTCCAGAGCATGCTTTTTTTAAAACAGCCCTGAATAGCTGACTTCCTGTTGGGCGGAGCCTATGACATAAAGTGTGAAAGTTGTTCGGCTCAATGAGATCTATAAGTGTACCGAGTTTCATATAAATACATGCAAGTGTGTGTGAGCTATGGTTCAAGATTTCTGGTGTTCCAGGGGGCGCTGTAGAGCCCCTGTGCCACGCCCGGGTCCCAGCCTCTGCGGCGTCCTGATGGCCGCAGATTCCAATGTGTGTGCCAATTTTCAAGAGTTTTTGAGCATGTTAAGGCCCCCAAAACACCCCGGAAGGTTTAATAAAAAATAAAAAATAATTAAAGCTGCAAGCAGCGATGATCGGGCCCTCGCACCCGGGCTCACCGCCAGCAAGCGGCTTTAGTAAAAAAAGCGAACGGCGAGAAATATGCATTTAAAGTCGTAAATATAAGTGGAATATGTCAAAGTCATTTATATGTGCCAATCTTCTTTTTGCCAGCAGGTGGCGCTATCATTATAATGGAATATTTTCCTTCAGATGTGTTCAGGCCAAGACTCTTATCAAACATTTGAAGTTTGGGGAAGATCGAATATTTTATGCCTGAGTTACAACAACTTCTCTTCCTATGGCGAGACATCAATTTTGTCATGGCGCCATGGACACGACCTTTAACAAAAACTCAAGATAGACTGACCACGAAAAAAGACATTAATGTCAAAAAATTTCTAGGAGTAGTTTGTCGCAGTGTAAAATATGACACTTCCTGTTGCCAATAGGGGGCACTATATATCTTTGTTGTTCTGTCCTTTCATCTGCTCACTGCATTTGTTAACTGTGTCTTACAAGTGGTTTTTAAAAGTAAAAATTACTTCAATTTCAGTCTCTTTCAATATAAGTGTTTATATAAATGTTAATTAAAGCTTAATTAAAATATTTTAATACATTATTAATAATATTTTTTTATTACATTTTTATTTTAAAATTAGTTTATGTACTGTGAAAAACATAAATAATAATATTTTTAATGATAGGAATAACTAACATAAAAAAGATTAATAAATTACCTGAAAAATAGATTGTTCATTGTTAGTTCATGTTAGTTAATGCATTAACTAATGTAAACCAAAGAGAGCTTATTCGCACTTTTCATGATCTATAACCATTTTTAAAAATACTTTTATTGATCTATAAACATTTCTGAAATTATTATATAAAACTATATTACCAGTAAAATTCATTAGCTTTTTAAAATACATATTGTTTTACTTTGAAAGATTTTTATAAATGATTTAAATGCTTTATAGACGTTTCTAAAACAATTATTTAAAAGTAATCCTATAGCTCCATCTGGTGGTGGCCATGATAGGTATTACACACTGCACGTTTGGTGTTGCTATCTGAACCAGTCCGAATGAAGCGTTCCTAAATGGAGCAGGAGAACAGGACAGACTGTGCATATGCCTATGCAAGGCCAGGTTCACAAGCTCTATCTGTAATGCATATTTTTTTCAGAGCCCATGTTAATGGATCAGAGCATTCACACTGCACATGGTAAAAGATGTGAACAGAAAAGGTTAGAAGTAGAAAGGTGTGAAAAGAATGAATATCTAGCGCATGAGCATAGAGAGAGTTGTGAGTGCACAGGACACAGTTTGAGCAGAGGAAACGAGTTTTAAGTGCGCGCACGCTCTCCGAGCAAAAGCAGCATGTATCAGAGCGTTTTTTGTCAAAGTAAAGGAAATGTGCACGCAAGCGGAGAGATTCATGCTCGCACATTATTTTAATGTGTTTTTGCGTAACAATAACATGCTCTCGCTACTGCGTCTGCACCACATACACATACTGTATACACTCTGCAAACAGTGAACCTGTATAATCTATAACAAATCTATTTCAACACCTGAAGCATCGCTACAATGAGCTCAATGACCAATGCATGACAAGAAGACATGCCTAAAAATTCAGCACTCCTGAATATGAGTATTTCACTTCCAGCCATCGAGGACAATTATATATATCACTCATAAATCATGAAATACCAGATCTATAGTATTTATTAAGATTGATGTGATTTGAAATTGGTAAAATGTACTTGGAAAAAAATGTCATCAGAATATCAACGTGCCTTATTATTATGTACTTTGTGAAAAAGCATTTTTAACAATTTTATTGATCTATAAGCATTTGTAAAATATGTTTGCCTGCATTACAGCTTAGTCTTTATCTGTGAGCTGAACTGTTTTACTGTTAAATCAGCAAGATTGTGTAAATTCAGGTCATGTCATGTCATGTCACAGAATGGCTGTCATATGTCAGTATCAAATAAGTTTAAAATTATTATCAGAATAAAAAAATATATACAAGTCATCGTGTATGTATTTTTAAAATCTTTTTTTATTTTTCAATTTACATAATTCTTAACCTAATTATATAAAATCATTTTGTCTGAGCCCTACAAATTGTACTAGGTTTTTTTCGTCCCTAAAAATGATAGAAAATGATAGAGAGATTTCTTAAGCTGTAATGATGAAAAAAATCAACAACACACAATTACAGTTTTTTTTCTGGTGATTAAAGAGATGTTAACTCTCTCTCTCTCTCCCTATCTCTCTCTCTCTCTGTCAGGCAGGTCCTCAAGCACCCCCCCCCCCCCTTTCCCTCACACAGAGACAATGCCAGAGAGTGAGATCAGATGTCTGACAGTTTTATAATTTTATTTTAATCTTACAGTGTTGTAAAGTCGTGAAACTATGCATATTTCCTCAGAATCGCATGTTCTCTAAATGAAAAATGGTTTTGAAATGTTTGGAAGCTGCAATTTAAAAATACCAGACAATTAATGTTTCCCTTTTTACTGTTATTTCAAAAAATCACCACGGCAAAACCGTTCAAGCTATCCAAAATCCATTCGCAATTTAAGTTCCTCAATGTTTTTTCAACATGTAGACAAAGTTTGGTGTGTATAGTGCACTTCCCCTGTGAGGAGTATGCATTAATTCGCAGCCGAATTTGCCAAAAATACATATTCAAATCAAAATAGCTGACTTCCTGTTGGTCGTAGCTTATGACTGTGAATTAGAAAATTGTCCGTCTTGATAAGAACAATTTATGTACCAAGTTTGGTGTCTGTAGCTAAAACTAACCCCCCCACTTTTGACAAAAGGTGGCGCTATAGAGTGCCTCCATCACATCCTTTTAAAAGCTTATGCCATTGTCTAGATATCATTAATACGGATATGTGTTCTGAGTTTAATGTAAATCTGAGCTTGTTGTCTGCTTCAAAATCACCATAACAGAATATTCAAGTTTGACACGTTGCCATGGCAACACTATATTAGATATCAGTATACCCACAACAGATTTACATCAGCTGTATTTTGTCATTATTCTGATGAAGTTTGAAGCAAATCGAGTAAAAATAAGACGCTGAATTAAAAGAATTTTGAAAATGACACACTTCCTGCTGCCAGTTGGTGGCGCTGTAACTTTGACACCTTATAGTTACATATATGCGAGTAACATATTACAATGAACAAACCGATGAAGTTTGATGAAACTCAGGAAATGTATGCGGATGTTATTAGGCACTTCCTGTTTCAAATTTTGTGCCCTAATTTCAACGCCTCACCACGGGCGAACCGTTCAAGATATCAAAAATCCCCTCGCAATTTTTCATCCTCAATGTCTTGAGATCATGTTCACCAAGTTTTGTGGCAAACGGGTGGAAAACCTCAGAGGAGTATTTCAAATTCCAGAGCATGCTTTTTTTAAACAGCCCTGAATAGCTGACTTCCTGTTGGGCGGAGCCTATGACATAGAGCGTGAAAGTTGTTCGGCTCAATGAGATCTATAAGTGTACTGAGTTTCATATAAATACATGCAAGTATGTGTGAGCTATGGTTCAGGATTTTCTGACGGTGTTCCAGGGGGCGCTGTAGAGCTCCTATGCCACGCCCGGGTTCCAGTCTCTGCGGCGACCTGATGGCCGCAGGTTCCAATGTGTATGCCAATTTTCAAGAGTTTTTGAGTATGTTAAGGCCCCCAAAAACCCCCGGAAGGTTAAAAAAAAAATAAAAATAATAAGAATAATCCTTAGGGGAACAATAGGGCCCTGCGCCCATTGGCTCGGGCCCTAATAATAATAACAAGAATAATCCTTAGAAGAACAATAGGGCTCTTCGCCCCTTCGGGCTTGAGCCCTAAATATAGCTGCAAGCAGCGATGGCGGGCTCAAGCCACCAATGCCATCGCCACCCCCGGTGGCATCAGGTAAACTGTGCCCAGCGGGCACATGCATTCACAATATCCCTCTGGCAGTGAGGTTTTAAAGGATATGACAGTTAAAGGGTTAATCCGAATCATCTAGACTTTAAAATCACATTCACAGAACAATATATATATATATATATATATATATATATATATTTTTAGTAACACTTTACAATAAGATTTCATTTATAAACATTATGTTAACATGAACAATATTTATATAGCATTCATTCATGTCAGTTAATATTCCAAACTTAAACATTAAAACATTGTTTTGTGATTTTTTTCCAAGCACATTTTACCAATTCCAAACCATATCAATCTTAATAACTACCATTATTTTTATTTAATCATTTATGAGTGTTATACAATAGTCCAGGAAAGCTGGAAGAGAAAAACTCCTTATTTTCATGTGCAGAATTATTAGGCATGTTTTCTTTTACAGATGAAATGCACTAAAAAAGAGATTTAACTCAAACTATTTTAACTCAAAGTCGAAAATTATGAAATACCCATGAGAAATATCAAACACAAATGCAATACAGAAATGGATAAGTTAAGACTTGACCATTGTACAAAAATGCTGACTGGGTCATGAGGTCAGAAAAGAAGAAGAAAAAAAAACAGGTCAAGAAGAACTGACAAAAAGAATTGCAAAATAATTAGGAATTAATGTGAAGATTAATTTTTAGTCAATTCTGCAAGACAGACTTTCAGGAAAGGAGGTGGAATAAAAATGAGCTCCTAAATCTTAATCCCGGATTCTGGAAGATATATTCCTCAAACCATCGGACAAGAGGAGGTGGTGCTGGTCCTTCACGAGTCACTCTAATCTGTTCATAAAGCATATATATAAAGTCTTAATATATAGTATTTCACAATACTTCATGGTATTCTAATTAAATATTTTTTGGAATCTTAGATCTCTCAGAACCTGACACATTGTAATTCTGAGACTCCAGGAAAGTGGCAGTTCTGTAAAATGTTGGCGCTGGAGACTAAATGCTCCCTGATAGTTTCACACCTAATTCACTTAACACACACACACACACACACATTACCCACAGTGACAGAGGGACAGAGTGACATCAGATGTATGATAGTTTTTTTAATTTTCTATCATCCATATAATGTTGTATAGTCATGAAACTATGCATATTTCCTCAGAATGACTTGTCTTCTATGTGTACAATTTTTTTAAGTGTTTAGAAGCTGCACTTTAAAACAATAAAACACATTTACTGGTTACTTTTTTACTGTTATTTCAAAAAATCACCACGACAAAACCATTCAAGCCATTCAAAATTCATCCGCACCTGTACTGTAAGATACATTCTTTAAACAGTGGTAAAAGAGGATGTGGTGCTGATCCTTCAAGAGTCACTCAAAACATATCTGTCCCTAAGCCTATAAAGAATTATTCTTAATATACAGTTCACAATACTTCAGCTTGTTATTCTAATTAAGTGAGGGTCATTTTATCAGTAAAATACATAAAATTCATATTATTTTTCTTTGAAAGATTTCTATAAATGATTTAAATCATACTTGTTTCTACAATAATTATTTAAAAGTAATCCTATAGCTCCATCTGGTGGCCATTATTGGTACTAAGAATTGCAAGCTTGATTTATATGTTATGATAGTTTTAATTTTATGCTGGCTCTTGAAAATGATAAAGCTATGAAACTTACTGTGCTTCCTTCAAATGATGACTTCTACGTATATAAAAAATTATGAAGAGTTGGAATTAAAAATGTTAAAGATATAGTAAAATAACTATTGTATTTTTTTATGTTACTTTAATAAATCGCTATGGCCACACCATTTAAGGTATCCTAAACCCTTTCGAAATTTAACATCTTCAGTATATGGCTTCATGTTAAAACAGTTTGGTGTGAACTACTTATGTCTTCTTAGAGGAGAATGAATTCATTTACAGGCTGATTTTATCATAAATCCACAGTAACATTTCTGAGTTCTGTATCAATCTGTGTTGTTGTTTGTTTATTTTTATTTTTCATAGGAAGATAACTGACCCTTTACTCTCCTTTTTAATAAATGTGCTTATAAACCAAGAACAAGCTATTTATAGCTGTATTTATAAACTGCTTACTACTGACTATTAATATTGGGACAAGGCTTTATGAAGCATGAACTGACTATTTACTAATGAGTGCAGTTATTATAAAGTGTTATCAATGCATTTGCTAATGTTAACAAAATTAGACATTATTTTACAGTGTTATTAAATCCTTTCAATGATTTGTAAGTGTTTTGTAATGATTTTATTGACCTACAAGTATTTGTGAAAGTTCTGCTTGCATTACAGCTTAGTCTTGATCTGTGAGCTGAACAGATTTACTGTTACATCCATGAGATTATGTAAATTCAAATAAATATCATGTCACAGGATGTCAGAGGTCAGTATCAAATTAGTTTGAAATTATTATTTGCAGCACAAATAAGGTTTTTTAGGATTTTTAAAAATCCCTAAAACTGTCAGAAAAGGATAAGGCCTAAGATTTCTATGTGAGTGGCTAAATTTATTTGTTTTTATAACTATAATGCATAAACTATGAAATTATACAAAATGTATAAAAATGTACAACAGTTATTCTTTTCCAATGTTTTTTATTTATTTTTATTTATTTTTTTATTTACATTTAAAAAAATTAGCCTACGCAATCATTCTAAACAGCTTGAATAAAACCTGTTAATATTTATTATAGACCACTATAACTGTGTATAATCTAACAAACAAGTTTATTATGAAAATATAAGTGTGTACACCAGATAAATTGGACGATAAAGAAATTGCTAACAATAATATAATAGAGCATGTTTTAGGTTTTTAGGCGTTTAGATGCAGAAATGGACAAATCAAATGTAAAATAAAATGTAATTGATTTAATTAAATATAGATTAAGTCTTGTTAGAGCAAAATAATAAATAAATACCTACACACATTAAAAAAGCAGCCAAGATTAATGAGTTTAATTTTTTATATAGATTAAAATTGAAGACAGAAGCAGCTGGTATATGCGGTCACTTAATATTAAAATCCAGTAGATCCACTTCAGATTTATTTCTCAACAGTTTATGTTCACGTGGCTGTTTTCGTTTATATTAGCCAAGCTATTATGTATTTTGAAATAATCTTGTCCGTGATGTGTTCGTTCTTACGACGAAAGGCAGAATCCTGCAGCTCGAGAGATATATGTTATTCTGCCAGTCGCGCTTTCAAATAGTCTTGCACACTTAAACGGGTCACAAACACCTGCATTTAGCTCGTGTTGTGTTATAATGGATGTATTGTGTGCATTTATGGCAATAAGTTATTTAAAAAAGCTCTTAAACAAGAATAAATTCGTTAGTTTTGAACTTGTGACACTGTGCGCGCTGATCGGAGGCAGTGATTTCAGACAGGCAGCCGCGAATATTTCATTTTCACACAAACAGTTCAAAAACATCTGAATTTAGCTCTTGGTGTGTTCTAATTGGTGAATTGTGTGATATCGCTGCAATACTTTATTTTTAATAGCTATAAAACAAGAATAAACTCGTTTTTTCTGAGCTCATCATTCCACACGCTCCTGCTCAGAGCGTGATTCATCTCTGGTGTTTCTCACGTATCACTGACCACACATCAATTATTAAGCCCTGACCTAATAATAATCATATATGTTGGTTTAGCTTGTCAGTGTGAATTAAATCCAAGTATTTATTTGTATTTTAACCGATTTAAAAGTGAAACCAAAAGACAGTCTCCTCCCTTTTTAAGTCCGGTAACTGCACCTGTAGGGGCGCTATTTCTCTCAGACAATGGAAGTCTAAGCACACACACTCAAACAGATGGACAGAGTGATATGAGATGTCTGACAGTTTTTTAATTTTCTGTTATCCATACAGTGTTGTAAAGTCATGAAACTATGCATATTTACTCAGAATAACTTTTTTTTCTGTATGAAAAAAGGTTTTGAAGTGTTTGGAATTTAAAAATGCAGGAAAATTAATAATTCCATCTTTACTGTCATTTAAAAAAATCACCACGACAAAACCATCCAAGCTATCCAAAATCCATTCACAATTTAAGTTCCTCAATGTTTTTTCAACATGTAGACAAAGTTTGGTGTGTATAGTGTTACTCTCCTCTGAGCAGTATGCATTAATTCACAGCTAAATGTAAAAAACAATCCACATTCAAATCAAAATAGCCGACTTCCTGTTGGTCGTAGCTGATGACTGTGAATTAGAAAGTTGTCCGTCTTGATAAGAACAATTTTTGTACTGAGTTTGGTGTCTGTAGCTAAAACTAACCCCCCCACTTTTGACAAAAGGTGGCGCTATAGAGTGCCTCTTCCACGCCCTCTTATGAACTTTTGCCAGTGTCTAGTTATCATAAATACTGATATGTGTTCTGAGTTTGATGAAATTCTAAGCATGTTATTTGCCTCAAAATCACCTGAGAAGTATTCCAGTTTGACATGTTGCCACGGCAACAATATTTTTAGATATCCAATTTCCCCCAGCAGATTCATATCGGCTGTGTTTTAACATTATTCTGATGAAGTTTGAAGCAAATCGAATAAAAATAAGATGCTGAATTCAAAGCATTTTGAAAATGACACACTTCCTGCTGCCAGTTGGTGGCGCTATAACTCTGACTCCTAATAGTCACATATATGTGATCGACATCATACAATGAATAATCTGATGAAGTTTGATTGAAATCAGGAAATGTATGTGGATGGTATTAGACACTTCCTGTTTCTCAATTCTCGCCATAATTTCAACGCCTCGCCACGAGCAAACCGTTCGAGATATCAAAAATCCCCTGGCAATTTTTCATCCCCAATGTCTTGAGATCATGTTGACCGAGTTTGGTGGTAAACGAGTAAAAAACCTATGACAAGTATATCAAATTCCAGAGCATGCGCTTTTTACATAACTCTAAATAGCTGACTTCCTGTTGGGCGGAGCCTATGACATGCAATACGAAAATTGTTCGGCACAATGAGATCTATATGTGTACTGAGTTTCATATGAATATGTGCAAGTATGTGTGAGCTATACATCAACATTTATGACTGTGTTCCAGGGGGCGCCGTAGAGCCCCTGTGCCACGCCCGGGTCCCAGCCTCTGCAGGCTCCTAAAGGGCACAGATTCCAAAGTGTGTGCAAATTTTCAAGAGTTTTTGAGTATGTTAGGGACCCCAAAAGCCCCCACAACTTTGACCAAAAATATGAATAATAAACCCTAAATAGCCAACTTCCTGTTGGGCGGAGCCTATGACATGCAGTACGAAAGTTGTTTGGTTTAATGAGATCTACATGTGTACCGAGTTTCATGTGTCTACGTGCAAGTATGTATGATATATGGCCCTCAGTATTCCAGGGGGCGCTGTAGAGCCCCTGTGCCACGCCCGTGTATCAGTCTCTGCCCGACCCTAATGGCCGCAGGTTCCAATCTGTGTGCCAATTTTCAAGAGTTTTCGAGCATGTTAAGGACCCCAAAAGCCCCCGTAACGTTAGAAAAAAAATAATAATAATAATAATAAATATAGCTGCAAGCAGCGATGGCGGGCTCAAGCCACCAATGCCATCGCCACCCCGGTGGCATCAGGTAAACTGTGCCCAGCGGGCACATGCATTCACAATATCCCTCTGGCAGTGAGGTTTTAAAGGGTATGGCGGTTAAAGGGTTAATCCGAATCATCTAGACTTTAAAATCACATTCACAGAACAATATATATATATATATATATATATATATATATATATATATATATATATATATATATATATTTAGTAACACTTTACAATAAGATTTCATTTATAAACATTATGTTAACATGAACAATATTTATATAGCATTCATTCATGTCATTTAATATTCCAAACTTAAACATTAAAACATTGTTTTATTGTGATTTTTTTTCCAAGCACATTTTACCAATTCCAAGCCATATCAATCTTAATAACTACCATTATTTTTTATTTAATCATTTATGAGTGCTATACAATATTCCAGGAAAGCTGGAAGAGAAAAACTCCTTATATTCATGTGCAGAATCATTAGGCATGTTTTCTTTTACAGATGAAATGCGCTAAAAAAGAGTTTTAACTCAAACGTTTTTAACTCAAAGTCGAAAATTATGAAATACCCATGAGAAATATCAAACACAAATGCAATACAGAAATGGATAAGTTAAGATTTGACCATTGTACAAAAATGCTGACTGGGTCATGAGGTCAGAAAAGAAGAAGAAAAAAAAAAAACAGGTCAAGAAGAACTGACAAAAATAATTGCAAAATAATTAGGAATTAATGTGAAGATTAATTTTTAGTAAATTCTGCAAGACAGACTTTCAGGAAAGGAGGTGGAATAAAAATGAGCTCCTAAATCTTAACCCCGGATTCAGGAAAATATATTCCTCAAACCATCGGACAAGAGGAGGTGGTGCTGGTCCTTCACGAGTCACTCTAATCTGTTCATAAAGCCTATATATAAAGTCTTAATATGTAGTATTTCACAATACTTCATGGTATTCTAATTAAATCATTTTTTGGAATCTTTGATTTCTCAGAACCTGACACATTGTAATTCTGAGACTCCAGGAAAGTGGCAGTTCTGTAAAATGTTGGCACTGGAGACTAAATGCTCCCTGATAGTTTCACAACTAATTCACTTAACACACACACACACACACACACACACACACACACACACACATTACCCACAGTGACAGAGGGACAGAGTGACATCAGATGTATGATAGTTTTTTAATTTTCTATCATCCATATAGTGTTGTATAGTCATGAAACTATGCATATTTCCTCAGAATGACTTGTCTTCTATGTGTAAATTTTTTTTAAGTGTTTAGAAGCTGCACTTAAAAAAATAAAAGACATTTACTGGTTACTTTTTTACTAATATTTTAAAAAATCACCACGACAAAACCATTCAAGCCATTCAAAATTCATCCGCACCTGTACTGTAAGATACATTCTTTAAACTGGTAAAAGAGGATGTGGTGCTGATCCTTCAAGTCACTCAAAACGTATCTGTCCATAAAGCCTATAAAGAATTATTCTTAATATACAGTTCACAATACTTCAGCTTGTTATTCTAATTAAGTGAATGTCATTTTATCAGTAAAATACATAAAATTCATATTATTTTTCTTTGAAAGATTTCTATAAATGATTTAAATCATACTTGTTTCTACAATAATTATTTAAAAGTAATCCTATAGCTCCATCTGGTGGCCATTATTGGTACTAAGAATTGCAAGCTTGATTTATATGTTATGATAGTTTTAAATTTATGCTGGCTCTTGAAAATGATAAAGCTATGAAACTTACTGTGCTTCCTTCAAATGATGACTTCTACGTATATAAAAAATTATGAAGAGTTGGAATTAAAAATTTTAAAGATATAGTAAAATTACTATTGTATTTTTTTTATGTTACTTTAATAAATCGCTATGGCCACACCATTTAAGGTATCCTAAACCCATTCGCAATTTAACATCTTCAGTATATGGCTTCATGTTAAAACAGTTTGGTGTGAACTACTTGTGTCTTCTTGGAGGAGAATGAATTCATTTACAGGCTGAGTTTATCATAAATCCACAATAACATTTATGAGTTCTGTATCAATCAGTGTTGTTGTTTGTTTATTTTTTATTTATTTTTTTCATAGGAAGATAACTGACCCTTTACTCTCCTTTTTAATAAATGTGCTTATAAACCAAGAACAAGCTATTTATAGCTGTATTTATAAACTGCTTACTACTGACTATTAATATTGGGACAAGGCTTTATGAAGCATGAACTGACTATTTACTAATGAGTGCAGTTATTATAAAGTGTTATCAATGCATTTGCTAATCTTAACAAATTAGACATTATTTTACAGTGTTATCAAATCCCTTAAATGATTTGTAAGTGTTTTGTAATGATTTTATTGACCTAAAAGCATTTGTGAAAGTTCTGCTTGCATTAGAGCTTAGTCTTGATCTGTGAGCTGAACAGATTTACTGTTACATCCATGAGATTATGTAAATTCAAATAAATATCATGTCACAGGATGTCAGAGGTCAGTATCAAATTAGTTTGAAATTATTATTTGCAGCACAAATAAGGTTTTTTAGGATTTTTAAAAATCCCTAAAACTGTCAGAAAAGGATAAGGCCTAAGATTTCTATGTGAGTGGCTAAATTTGTTTGTTTTTATAACTATAATGCATAAACTATGAAACTATACAAAATGTATAAAAAAGTACAAGTTATTCTTTTCCAATGTTTTTAATTTATTTAATTTTTTTTTTTTTTTTTTTTTTTTTTTTTTTTTTGGATTTACATTTTAAAAAATTAGCCTACGGCGATCATTCTAAACATCTTGAATAAAACCTGTCAATATTTATTATAGACCACTATAACTGTGTATAATCTAACAAACGAGTTTATTATGAAAATAAAAGGTGTACACCAGATAAATTGGACGATAAAGAAATTGCTAACAATAGTATAATAGAGCATGTTTTAGGTTTTTAGGCGTTTAGATGCAGAAATGGACAAATCAAATGTAAAATAAAATGTAATTGATTTAATTAAATATAGATTAAGTCTTGTTAGAGCAAAATAATAAATAAATACGTACACACATTAAAAAAGCAGCCAAGATGAATGAGTTTAATTTTTTTATATAGATTAAAATTGAAGACAGAAGCAGCTGGTATATGCGGTCACTTAATATTAAAATCCAGTAGATCCACTTCAGATTTAATTCTCAACAGTTTATGTTCACGTGGCTGTTTTCGTTTATATTAGCCAAGCTATTATGTATTTTGAAATAATCTTGTCCGTGATGTGTTCGTTCTTACGACGAAAGGCCAGAATCCTGCAGCTCGAGAGATATATGTTATTCTGCCAGTCGCGCTTTCAAATAGTCTTGCACACTTAAACGGGTCACAAACACCTGCATTTAGCTCGTGTTGTGTTATAATGGATGTATTGTGTGCATTTATGGCAATAATTTATTTTAAAAAGCTCTTAAACAAGAATAAATTCGTTTGTTTTGAGCTCTGAGACACTGTGCGCGCTGATCGGAGGCAGTGATTTCAGATAGGCAGCCGCAAATATTTCATTTTCACACAAACAGTTCAAAAACATCTTAATTTAGCTCTTGGTGTGCTCTAATTGGTGAATTGTGTGATATCGCTGCAATACTTTATTTTTAATAGCTATAAAACAAGAATAAACTCGTTTTTTCTGAGCTCATCATTCCACACGCTCCTGCTCAGAGCGGTGATTCATCTCTCGTGTTTCTCACGTATCACTGACCACACATCAATTATTAATGAGCCCTGACCTGATAATAATCATATATGTTGGTTTAGCTTGTCACTGTGAATTAAATCCAAGTATTTATTTGTATTTTAACCGATTTAAAATCGAAACCAAAAGACAGTCTCCTCCCTTTTTTAGTCCGGTAACTGAACCTGTAGGGGCGCTATTTCTCTCAGACAATGGAAGTCTAAGCACACACACTCAAACAGATGGACAGAGTGAGATGAGATGTCTGACAGTTTTTTAATTTTCTGTTATCCATACAGTGTTGTAAAGTCATGAAACTATGCATATTTACTCAGAATAACTTTTTTTTCTGTATGAAAAAAGGTTTTGAAGTGTTTGGAATTTAAAAATGCAGGAAAATTAATAATTCCATCTTTATTGTCATTTAAAAAAATCACCATGACAAAACCATCCAAGCTATCCAAAACCCATTCACAATTTAAGTTCCTCAATGTTTTTTCAACATGTAGACCAAGTTTGGTGTGTATAGTGTTACTCTCCTCTGAGCAGTATGCATTAATTCACGGCTAAATGTAAAAAATAATCCACATTCAAATCAAAATAGCCGACTTCCTGTTGGTCGTAGCTGATGACTGTGAATTAGAAAGTTGTCCGTCTTGATAAGAACAATTTTTGTACTGAGTTTGGTGTCTGTAGCTAAAACTAACCCCCCCACTTTTGACAAAAGGTGGCGCTATAGAGTGCCTATTCCACGCCCTCTTATGAACTTTTGCCAGTGTCTAGCTGTCACTAATACTGATATGTGTTCTGAGGTTGATGAAATTCTAAGCATGTTATATGCCTCAAAATCACCTGAGAAGTATTCCAGTTTGACATGTTGCCACGGCAACAATTTTTTAGATATCAATATCCCCCTTGCAGATTTATATCAGCTGTGTTTTAACATTATTCTGATGAAGTTTGAAGCAAATCGAGTAATAATAAGATGCTGAATTCAAATCATTTTGAAAATGACACACTTCCTTCTGCCAGTTGGTGGCGCTATAACTTTGACTCCTAATAGTCACATATATGCGATCGACATCATACAACGAATAATCTGATGAAGTTTGATTAAAATCAGGAAATGTATGTGGATGGTATTAGACACTTCCTGTTTCTAATTTCTCGCCATAATTTCAACGCCTCGCCACGAGCAAACCGTTCGAGATATCAAAAATCCCCTGGCAATTTTTCATCCCCAGTGTCTTGAGATCATGTTGACCGAGTTTGGCGGCAATCGAGAAAAAAACCTATGACAAGTATTTCAAATTCCAGAGCATGCGCTTTTTACATAACTCTAAATAGCTGACTTCCTGTTGGGTGGAGCCTATGACATGCAATACGAAAGTTGTTCGGCACGATGAGATCTATATGTGTACTGAGTTTCATATGAATATGTGCAAGTATGTGTGAGCTATACATCAACATTTCTGACTGTGTTCCAGGGGGCGCCGTAGAGCCCCTGTGCCACGCCCGGGTCCCAGCCTCTGCAGGCTCCTAAAGGCCACAGATTCCAAAGTGTGCGCAAATTTTCAAGAGTTTTTGAGTATGTTAAGGACCCCCAAAGCCCCCACAACTTTGACGAAAAATTTGAATACTAAACCCTAAATAGCCAACTTCCTGTTGGGCGGAGCCTATGATATGCAATACAAAAGTTGTTTGGATTGATGAGATTTATATGTGTACCGAGTTTCATACGTCTACGAGCAAGAATGTATGATATATGGCCCTCCATATTCCAGGGGGCGCTGTAGAGCCCCTGTGCCACGCCCGTGTATCAGTCTCTGCCCGGCCCTAATGGCCGCAGGTTCCAATCTGTGTGCCAATTTTCAAGACTTTTTAAGCACGTTAAGGGCCCCAAAAGCCCCCGAGACGTTGGAAAAAAATAATAATAATAATAATAATAATAAAAAATAATCCTAAGGAAAACAATAGGCCTCTCGCCCTTTGGGCTTGAGCCCTAATAAAAAATAATCCTAAGGAAAACAATAGGGCTCTCGCCCTCCAGGCTTGAGCCCTAATAATAATAAACGGAGCAATTCCAAGAGGGTCCTCACACCATCGGTGCTCGGGCCCTAATAAAAAATCTAAAAAAGGAAACTTAGTTGTTCATTTTAAGAGACCCAGGAGTCTCATTTTCTCTTGCATAATTAATATTGCACTTTAATTAAGCAAAAACAAATTTTATCCGATTACTCGATTAATTGATGGAATTTTTGGTAGAATACTCGATTACTAAAATATTCGATGGCTACAGCCCTACTCCCAATACATATTTTGCAACAAGTTCAAGTGGGTTACACACATTCGCAGAACTGGCCAATGGAAATCTGCTTGGTTTGACAGTGACTTGTGTGAGCTGTGCTTCATTCACCAATACACTATTGACAAAGGACCTTTTTTTGCCCATGAAATTTCACTAATGTGACCGCACCTTGACTGAGCGCTGACTGCATTAGCGGTTTTAAAAATACCCATTTTTAAAAGCTTTAAATTTAAAACCACTTCCACATAAATGGATGGAAAATCATTTTAATATCACAATGCATTATCCAGCCGACCAAGTCCTCGTGTCAACCATTTAAAATAACTGCATGAGGCCGAAATATTTTGGAAGCCATGAAATGAGTGGACAAATCTGATTACACCCAAGGCCAAAACACTATTTATTCTCTGTTTGTTTTCTATATTCCATTTCCTGTTTTCTGTAACCTGCTTGTGTACATTACCAACGTGAAGGCCATTTCCTTTGTTTTCAGGGAAAGTTAATTTGAAGGGAAACAAGTCAATGCCTTCAAATTACAGCCTGCAGCGCCTCATACCTCCCAATTTGAAGCTCTATAATTAGCATAAGTAATGACATTTAGAAGCTTTCATTGGTGTGGATAATGAGCAGATGGTCCTCCTCAGAGGAGAGCAGATTTGTTTCTGTTCCCAGAGCAGAGCTGGGCGAAAATGGCACTAATTCTGTGTGCACGAGACACTGCTCTGAGACCAGCCTCCGCTAACTGCTGCCAGCCTCAGCTTAAGACACGCCAATGACAAGTAATATCGAGCTTTGTCTGCGCATCTTCCGGTTGATTCCTGAAATATCTGGGCTTCTGCAGAACTGGCTGCAAGTTTCTTGGAGGAGGAAAATCCTGCCAAATTGACTCAGGACGCTGTGGTGAAATTGAATCGCTCTAAGCTCTCGGATGGAATGTTCCGCCAGCTTGTGGTGTGTGTTTGTGTGTCTGTCGATGTGTACGTACACACTGCTGTCGGTCAGGGAGAGAGTGTCTGCGTCGCTGGACATGCTCTGCTGCTCGCTGTCGTTGGCACTGGTGGCGGGCGCCAGCGCGTAGCCAGTGTTCACGTAGTATGGGTTGATGGGCTCCCTCCATGACGCGTGTCTGTTGATGAGAAATGGGACAGAGGAGATTCCTGTTAGACACGTGATTAGGAAGACAATACAGGTCCTCTCAGTGAAACGATGCATTATATTCACACATTTCTAAGTAATAATGAGAGATGCTCAGCTGATTGCAATCAGTGAATAAACACTTTCTATTACTCGAATGTCCGTCAACTTTTCTAGATCACATATGTGATCCTGGGCAAAAAACCAGTCACAAGTAGCACAGGTATATTTGTACCAATAGCCAACATTACACTGTATGTGTAAAATAATCGATTTTTCTTTTATGCCAAAAACAATTGGGAAATGAAGTAAAGATCATGTTCCATGAAGATATTTTGTAAATTTCCCAACATAAATAGAGCAAAACTTAATATTTCATTAGAATTATGCATTGCTAAGAACTTAATTTAAACAAATTTAAAGATGATTTTCCTCAATATTAAAATTGTTGTATCTCAGCCAAATATTGTCCTAACAAGCCATTCATCAATGCAAAGCTTATTTATGTATAAATCTCTTATTACTGGTTTTGTGGTCCAGGGTCACATTTCAGTAATGCAATAGACACCAGTTTGCTTTCAGACTTCAGCATCACTTTAAAAATGTAGAGAAACAAACAACAGAGAACTAATATTACTAACATCAATAAAACAAAAAGGCATGTAATTATACATAATTCAAACACTATTTAGAAATCAGATAAAAATTGTTAAATATTTCAATAAAAGGAAAGAACGATTAAAAAAAGAATGTGGAATACACAACTGTCAATCATGAAGAGATTAATAAATGACTGAATAAAAACATGAATATAGAAAGCTCTCATATTAAGTTTCATTACACCAATGAGTTAAATGCTTTTAAAACTGAAACAATCAGCACATTTTTTCACTTGTTCTTAAAATCCCAAATACATTGTAACATGTAATACTTTTATAATTGACTAAATAGTTATTTATAAAAAAAATGTATATTTCCAGTGAAATTCAGTAACTAAGTTAATTCTATAAAATTAGTTATACTTCTAATATACTTCAATATTACAATATAATGCTATAATAGCACATTATTGATGATATTGATCTCAAGCTTGACTTTGCAAATTTAAAATCGCAAATCAAATCACAATAAATCAACAAAAAAATACAAATAAATCGCAATTAGATATTTTCCCCATATCGCATAGCCCTACTGTGAGAGATTACAAATAACCAGTTATGTCAAAGATCCTGATTAAAACAAAAGAATTGGCATCTGACTATTGAGATAACAAGACAAAAATGTATCACTGTTAAAAATCAGATCATCACTAAATAATATAATTATAATTACACACAAAAATGTAACAAGTCAAAGATAATGCTACGCCCTATCTGCCTTATTGAAGATAAAAACATTATCGAAAAGGACTTGCCTTCTATTAATGACAGCACATAACTAATCAAGAGCTTCATCACATAATTAACCTTAAACATTTTCAAAATGGTCTTTCGGCTGGGTGGAGGCAACGCAGACAAATCGAAATCTCAGAAAAACAAATTATCTTGCAATTAATTAATGCCTACAAAGAACAAAAACATACCACACACACTTGAGGACAACATCCTGTCATGCAAAATCTAAAACAAGAATAAGTGTTTCACTGCTTAAGTGCTCTTAAAATATAATTGGGTTAATGCCTGTTCTCCGAGCTACCATTCCACTGGAAACAAGGACTATAGAAATACAAAGATGATTTAAATAACTGAAATGTAATAAATAAATAAATTTAATAAATAAATGAAACTACTGCTGAATCTTTCAGAAATGAAGCAAGCATCTTACTTCATGAACTGATGGAAATCCATCTTAGATTCTGAGCCAAATTACAGGGGGTTAAAAATGACTCCAGAAATATGTCAGCATCATTGTTACTTTTACACAGAGTTTGGTAGGTCTATTAGTTAAAAAACAAAATAAATAAAATAAAAAAACCTTGAAAAGTGCTCTTTTCTCATTTTTGAATGGTCACCATTGGAACAATGCAACAGATTGCTAAAATCAACAGATTTTACTAACTTTTGACTCCACTCTAAAAAAAAAATAGAGGTTTACTCCATAAATATTCATCCATGACATTTAACATTTTGGCTTTCACTATACATCTTTCTTCAGAAAACATCTCAGCAAATTAAAACATTTGAGCCGGGGACGGGAATGACACGGATGACCCAGTATTTTGTCTTGTCCTGCTGCTCACGTGCAGTGCAAACACAGTGAAATCCATGCAGATGCATGTGAACTCTAAATTCAGATTACTTCCACATCTAATAATGACGCATACATGCAAAAATTATGTCAAAATGCAGATCTCTGTAAGTATCCTTGTAAACACAGCTGCTCATGGTTACAGATATGCCACTATCAATTTTTCATGTTGCAATTAATTGCTAAAGCTTTTATCACGCTATACAGTATTATCACGATTTTTTCATAATACAGTACAGGTTTAACTTTTTTCTTTTAATAAAAATAACTGAACATTTAAATACGATTAAGCAAAATACACAAAACAGATTTTACACAGATTAAATTGCTAAAAAATTATTACAATGACCAATAGGAATCACTTTTTAATAAGATCTCTTTAGTTAACCTTAGATAATGCATCAACATTCACATGAGCAATAGCTACATTTGCTACAGAGGTTATTGATCTTTGTTAAAAAATCTGTTCATGTAAACTCATTAAATAACAGTCGCAACTTTTGATTTTAACAATGTGTTAACAAATATAGAAATTACCTACGATTAATGACTGTTCAGAAGAATTTTTTATTGGCAGTTTATGTTACCTAAAAAATTTGTTAATGAAGCCTTATTGCAAAGTGTGACCAAACAAAGAATCAGAACACTTTCAAACAATATCTAGGTCATGTAGAACAGATTCAATTGTAAAAATAAATAAATAAATGGCCTATTAAGTCTAAATATTTACATATTTGGCAATGTGAGGAACACCATAGTGAATACACAAATCTGAATGGCTGTTTAAATCATTTAAACGTTTTTAGAAACAGAAAGAAGTGCAGCTGCTTTGCTTATGGGATTTTCACTTTAACGACTACATTTCTGCTGTTCAGCGCCATCTGCTGTCAGAGAGTGCATGTGGTTTCATCCAGAGCAGTGATGCGTGGGTTGATCCAAAATGAGCGGGTGCCTGCGGTCAAGAGTCATCAAAAAACATTTTTTTATGATATTCCGGTCAGGTCGTTTGAAATAAAGATGCCAATTAAACCTTTGTAATGTATATAGTACTAGACAATTTTGAAATAAATAGGCCTACACTTTATTGGCTGAATAACTGGGGCGAAGATGACGAATGAGCTCAGTCTGCAGGTATAAAAGGAGGCATCAAAAGAAAAGGTGAAGACTGGGGAGCAACGGCACTCTTTTTGGTAAAACATGATTTTGACAACTTTAAGTTTTGTTTTATAGAAAACTATTTTTGAAAGATTTTTGTTTTGTATAAATTGTATCTTAATTTTGATAAATGTTTTATCAGTCAATTGCCTGTATTTAATAAATAAGCACATATATAGCAGATTTTCTATCAAAGAAGCCTGAAAAAAAAATCTACTCATCTGTTTTCAACATAATAATAATGTTTTTTGAACAGCAAATCAGAATATTAGAATAATTTCTGAAGATAATGTGACACTGAAGACTGGAGTAATGATGCAGAAAATTCAACTTTGCATCACAGAAATAAATTACTAATTTAAAATACATTCAAGTAGGGCTGGGCGATATATTAAAAAAAAACATGATATCTCGATATTGTCAACATTTTTATGATATTCGATATATATCTCGATGTTTATGATTTTCTTTTGCCCATAAAACAAAAAAAATATTTAGATTAAACGGTTTAAGCAGTTAAAAAAAAACTAGACCAAGAGATCACTTACTGCTTTTTATTAAATGAATACATGTAGGCCTATATGTAACTGAAGCAGTGCAAATTAAGTACAGAAAGTGCATTCTGTCAATTTTTTAGTGAATGCAATTCACAATTTATACTATGCAACTGGGATAAGTATTTTATTTAATTTTTTTTAACAAGTTTTTAAGCTAAGAACACAAGTCTGTCAACTGTCTGCGGTTTTAAGAGAAGCTCTGTGGGATGAAACTATGTTCCTACTAACATTAAAAACCCTCTTAGATGGGGAGCTAGTTGCTGAAGCACATAGCTATTTCTTATATATAAATATATATAAATGAATACCAAAGACTTTTGCATTCTCTCTGTCTATAGTATGGAAACTGGTAAACATATCAGTGAAATTCCCCAATAGTAATTCAAATTGGCCCTAGCCTATGTTTCTCTATTCAAACATCACCGGTCGAGTAAGTGCATTTATTTGGCGATCACAAATGCAAACAATACAGTTGAGATCTCAAGACAGAACACAGACCGGCTGAACGACGCTTTCATTAGATCGCTCAATTCCAGTTTGTTAGTGTTTTCAGACTGTCAGCGGCGGCTCTTCCGCAATGAGGAGTGAGCACATGCGCATGGTTGCCAGATTGCTTCAAATAAGCAAACGCCGGGCAGAAAATGTATCCTTGTAACAGTGGAGCTCTGATTAGTAGTAGAGGGGCGTAGAGCAGTCAGCAGTTACAGGTTCCTTTTTTGGATATTCGGCGCGTTCTTTTGGGAAAGTATGCTTGAATTTGAAATATTCGATATTCCCGATATATTCAAATTTTACATCGTCGTCAAAATTATTCTGATACTTTCGCTAATATTCGATATATCGCCCAGCCCTACATTCAAGTAAAAAGCAGTTATTTTAAACTGTAAAAATTTTAAGAGACTTTAAAAAACATTACACATCTTATGGTTCAAAAACTTTTGACTGGTAGTGTATATTATATATTTAAAACCCCAGTTTTTTTATATTAGAATGAAGAAGTTGTTTAAATCACTGATTCAATGACTCCCTCATAAACCTACTAAACTTGTTTCATTACTGAATGAATCAGTGTTTTTGAACTATTCTCTTGAATGAAAAATTCATTCATTGACAAATACATTTTTAAGTCACTTGTCGCCACCTAGTAGTGAAACAATGCAATCGACACAAACGTTACTTGATGCACAGTACTTTCAAAAGGGGATTTGCTCTATTTTGATCACTGCCATATAGACATCAATGTTTATATCTGAACTATAAACTATTCCAGTATTTCTGTGATAATATAAATGACTGTAATACTGTGTAGTTGAAAAGACTGTTTGTGAAGATGTTTCTTCACCAAACATGCTAACCGCTCTCTCTGTGTTAGCGGCAGTGTGAACATGGATTTCAATGATAAAGGTTTAATAGACTCGGGGGAATCGTTGTCATTTAGAAATGAGATCGAGAGGTTGTCTGAATCAAGATCGCGATCTTTTAATGATTAATCGTGCAGCTCTAAACTTTAATGTTTTATTACTGATCTTTTATGAATATTTACTCTAACAATATTTACGTAATTGAGAAATACTTACAATTTCACATGACACTGTTTCAGTTTCATTTGTTATTATCTATATTATCAGTTTTTTGGCTTTTTCAAAGAAGTGTCCAAAAGCACAGTACTTTTTCAGAACCACAGCAAAATGACATTAAGAATACGAATTTCTACGTCCCCTACCCTTATTTTAATATAAATGTAAGCATTCGCTGCTTCCCTCAGACTGAATTTACCCAGCTAATACACATCATGCCAACTGAGGCATGTAACTGAATCCAGGATGGCTAATATGAGCATGACACACAGATGATGAAAACAAGAGTAACACACACACAAAAAAATAAAAATCTGTCAACCTTGCGATGCGGATTCCTTCCTGGAAGAACAGGTATGACACAAATTGAAATTCATTACTGCACGCGTGTAATTTTTGAGCGACTACAAAAAGGAGCAGGAAGTGTTTTGAAATATGGTATTTTCTCTTGGTTTATACAAGGCTTGTTTATTGTGTGCCACTTGGGAACAGCTAGGCTCTGCTTGAACCTCTCACAAACCGAGACAGAAACATCTCTTTATGACCAGCCTAAGCAGAGGGACAGAAAGAAACAGACAGCGGCAGATAGAACAAGAAAAATAGAGAATATGATAGAGGAGGGGGGAGGAAAGAGAGAGAGTGTGAGAGAGAGAGACCCAGGATCTCTGCAGTCTCCAGTGATTATTCCTCGCTCTCAACCCATCCACGGTCTTCTAATGATACAAGCAGCAGCCATGTCAATATTCACCGTATAAGAGAATACCCAGAAACCTTCAGAGACGATCCTGAGCCTTCAGCAGCTCTCTCCACAGGCCCAGCATTCACCATTCCATTTGATTCTTCACAAAACAAAGGCTCTAAAACAGGCAGGGGGCAACTGGAATCTCTGAATCATTACTGCGATTCAAAACGAATCGATCTGCTGCTCTTCCCCCCAATAACATACACATGCCAACATCCAACTGAGCTAACACATTAATTACTGTGACATCTCCTGTGAAAAAAACAAAAGCAAGCCCTCGCTAGAGTAAGAAATAAAAAGCACAGGCACGTTAGGATTTAACTGGCAGCCCATTACCACTTAAAAATCCTTGCATCCAAAGTAACTCCACTGGGACAAAAGCACGATGCACATTTGAAAGGAGCCATTACCTAGATACAGGTAACATTGGTGTGCCCGAGATTTGTGCACCTCCCCACATTCAGAATAATTATGAGCTCTCTGTCATCCAATTTTACATGTGATCACAGCTGACTCCAGACTCCTACAGATTAAACCCTCAAAGGCAGCTCTGCGCTCCAGAGCACAGGGAAAAGAGATTCACATTACACTCTACCTCAAAGAGAAAATCACTGACTGGCTACTGAACGACTATTATATCATGCCTTATTATTTACTACGGTCTTAAAATATAATAAGTTGCTATTTCTCTCTCAACATACAAAGAAATCCATACTTCATGCTCACATATGACATCAACAGATTTTGTCCTTACACTTTACCATTCTAGACCGAGTAAAATCATCCTCAACACATAAATGAACAAGAACTTTAGCCATGACGGCCCTATTAATCCTAGTAATTTAGACAGTTAGATTTACCATTAGGAGTGCACCAATACTACATTTTTGAACAACATGAACAAGCCAGTAATCATTTTCTTATGCAGTTCAAAAGATTTGAGTTGACAAAAAAAAAAAAAATCTCTAAGAAATTAATACTTTTATTCAGCAAGAATGTGTTAAATTTATCAAAAGTGACAGTCAAGACAAGATGTTATAAAAGACTTGTATTTAAAATAAATGCTGTTCTTTTGACCTTTCTATTCATTACGGAATCCTGAAAATTCCAGTTTCTGCTAGAATGTTACGGTGTTTTTAACATTACAAGTAGGGATGCACGATAATATCGGCACAACATCGGTATCAGCCGATAAAAGCCTAAAATGACCATCATCGGTATCGGCCGATATGAATATTTCTGCCGATGAGCCAAACCGATATTCTCCAAGTGAAATAATTGACCTTTTTTTCAGATGTGAATGTCTGTCTACATTTGTAAAATAATACATTTATGGTAGAATCAGTACAGAAGAGATACATGGATTTCTCTTCAGTAAAATTAAAGTTTAAATATATCAGTATATATTTGTATATATATCGATATCGGCCAAAATTATTTTGAAAATATCGGCATATCGAATATCGGCCAAAATCCAATATCGTGCATTCCCTAATTACAAGAACTTTTTCTTGTGCACTATATGAGCATATTAAAAAGATTTTTGAAGGATCATGACAATGAAGACTGTAGTAGGCCTAGTAGGACTCCAGTAGTAACTTATTTCTTATTCATTCTTAAAATAAAGCTTTGCCATTACAGTAATAAATTGTTACAATATATTAACAGAAAACAGTTGTAATAATTTGAAAATATTATTTTTACTGTATTACTGTATTATTAAAAAAAATGTAATCCTTTATGAGCATAAGAAAAAAAAAACATCTTACTGACCCCAAGCTATCGAATTAGAGTAAGACTGTAAGCAAAAGATAGGGGACATTACAATTCTACATTAGTTTGAAAAGCTCCAGGTGATTTAACATTATACAGTATAAACAACTTCGATCTGAGCATTGGATTTCCTTATGAGTATTAGAGTTTAACTGTTTTTGTTAAATATAACAGTCAACGCAAAGATAATCTACATGTAAAACCAGGAAATTAACAAGTATCCTACAATTAAATACTAACTAAATGCCAATATATATTTCAGGTTAATATCACCAAAACTTGCACAGAAAATTGTAATATCAGCCAATAACGAACAAGGCACACTAATATATATGTAATATATGCATTCCTACTTCAGTGTAAGAGATCAAAACATTTGCACAGAGGGGTAAAAAACTATTCACATCCTTATTCCTGCTGGAATAAATTTCTCTTCTAGCATTAGATTTATATTTTGACCACCACTCTTGGTAAAGCCTAGGATTTATTTTTAGACTTAACAATACACATTATAGGCAGTCACTGTGGCTTTATTACCAAACTAACTTTCAGTACATTCCCACACGGAGAAACTTCTGAATTCCCTCACTTCCTTCTTTTCTGCAAGCAAATCAAAGACATATGACTCCTGCAAAATTTACATGCATGAAACCCCAAAGCATTTACCTGCAAGGCTATTTAAAAAATAAACGTGATGTCTTTCAGTAATTCCAGCCAAAGACTTCATGTAGGCCTAATGAAAAAATAATTTGAAAACAAATGCCTCACAATGGCATTGCTCCCGCTAATTAAAAACACATCAGGTCCAGAGGCAATGGAACATACATTGAGCTGGGTGGAGAGTTTAGGGTGTTTCTGCGGTTTAACAATATCAATCTGTCATCGAGTCTCTCCTTTTGTCATGTTAAAGCTTGTTAAAAGAGGTACCTTTTAACAACGTTCAAAAATTAAAATGCTACGCAAAGCCCTCCGCACGCTAAACATAAACTGTCGGGAGAAGACGCGAGTCAAAGGAGGAGAGGAAGAAGATGCAGCAAAACAATCTCAAAGAGAGGCGCATTTCCTTTCAGAGCCCTCCTGGGGATGTTTCTCATCTTTATACCTCACCTGAACATCTAAAGCGCTGAGGTTTTGGACAGAACAGGGTTACTGCACCATCAACAGATGTCAAGGTTTGTCTCAGACAGTTGAGAGAAAACTGGGTCAACTTCTAGGGGTAGATTTCCGCAATTTTCAATCTCTTTGCGGGAGGAGTGCCAGCAGTGAGCACAGTGCAGTTGAGCACATCAGAGCACAATGTATGCTTGAGCATTTTACAGAGGCTAAATCAGGCTGTGTAAATCCTCCTCCCGCTCCTCCATGCCCGCTTCGAATTTAAGCTTTAGCACCGAGAGAGGAAAAACATGCACTAATTCAGAAATTCACGTTAAGAAAATGATACTTCAGATTCTGACTGGACGACCTGCATTAAAAGTTGCTGTTAAGATGCCTTTTGAAATTAATATACACCACAGTTGTGAATGGTCAACGGACTAATTGTTTATTCCGATTCGTGATTATTGACAAACTAGTGATATTGCCATTTGACTATCTTTTAGCCAAAGTTTTATAAAAGTTCAAAGTAAATACATTTGCGCCAGTGCTTCTGGTGGCCTCAACAAATATCTTAGAGGGGCTGCAGATTACTTACAATTTAAAATAGCAAATAAACAACCATTAACTAACCAAAACATCTCAAAATCAATATTTCTTATTTAATTCACTTTGAGATTATAATAAGGAACAAAATGGTCCTAAAAAAAGGTGATTTTTGAACATTGGAAAGTAATGTTAACAAAAATCTTAATGGATCTTTTTTAGGAAATGTATGTGCAATTTCATAGTAATGCCAAGCTCTAAAATATTTGTAGCTGGTAGAAATGTAGAAAAAAAAGTAGTAATTCTTAGTAAATTAGAAATAACTGGGGGGGGGGGGGAATTATCAAATCACAGGACCTTTGAATATTGTTGTGAATGATGAGGGCCCTGAAGACAAAAAGGTTGAGGGCCACAAATTTAAAAAGTAAAAGTTCTCACTAAAAATCACACCAATCCAGTTTTTCTAAGGCACGGTTCAGTCATTATTTACTCACCCTGACATCATTTCAAAACCTGCGTCACTTCTACAGATCACAAAAGATTTTTGTTTAACTCAAAATATCTTCTTTTGAGTTCCCCAGAAGAAAGTAATGATAAGAGGGTGATTAAATGATTTAGAGGTTAGACTAACAAAGACAGAACATTTGACAGATGTGGCAACATGCATTTAACCCTACACATATTCGATTATACACACCACGTAATGCATATATGTGAGACAAATAAAGCTTGCAGCTTTAATGCACAAAAAGCTGCTGTCACTTGAATATAACGGTGCATGTAAAAGTAAAACGTGACCTTACTACAGTAATAGCTTATGAACGCCTCATACCTGGAGTGGCTTATTGCTTTTGATATGTCATTGTGAAAGCACCTGTCGATATTTGCTTTTAAATCTAGGATGAAAAGCTTTGTAATCTTCAGCAGAGTCTGTTCAAAGGCCCACATGCACCGCTTTCTATTCCAGCAGGACAAGGATTAAAGTATTTAGCAGTCACATCTCTAAATCCCATTTTGCTCATATGGAGGGACTCGAGGCTCTGATGCATCAAGTGATTTGCTGTAATTTTCACAGCATGGCTTAAAAGCCATGTCTCACCAAATGAAATGATGTCAGTGCGATGCACAATACGAATGAGAAAGGACACGTGTGCTAAAAGAGCACAACAGGCCATCACAACCGGTGGCGAGGAATGCCTCGGGAATGTCGGAGCACAAAAAAATTCATTACAAAACACAATACCTGAAGCATACATTCCAGTGCGCTCGCTCGGCGAGCAAACCATGGGTGGCACGAAAGATAGAGATCTGAAAACATTCAGATACAAACCAAATCTATACACAGCTGTGGGCTTCAAAGTGCATTAGATCAGATACACAAAACGTCCCTGAACGCATCAGCTCAATCTATGCCACAAAACTTTGTTGGAGCGTGCGCATTCTTTCTTTCTCACAAAATATTCAATGCCGTTTCCTCCTTTGTGCACATTCTAAAGAGAATCCATGTTGTGGTTCTCGTGAAGAAACCTTTATTCTGCTGCAAAGCCTGCCATTCAAGAGACACCTGCATGGAGAACACAAAGAGGACCCACTTGCACCAACTCGCAGTAGGCAAAGACAACGCTGCGACCCACTATCTGTCTTGCTAACTCAGTCGCAGCTACTTAGAGGTTTCTGCCTATACTGCATTCCTCTCATCTCCAGTGGAAGGCTGTGCTTAACTCCGATTCCCTTTTTATCTTTTTCTTCTGCACCGCGAGGGGGGAAGGGGGATGGAAGAAGAGAGAGAGAAGCATTTCAAAGCTGCAGGATTTACCTGTACTCACGGTTGTCCTGATATCTCTTACTGCTGGCCACCCGCTGAGGCACAGTTTCCATGAGCAGCTTCTGGGTCAGCCTGTTGCTGGGAGTGGGGTCGCTTTCGTGGTTCTGCCCCTGTTCCTGGTCGCACCGCCATTCCTCGTCTTCGTTCAGAGTTGGCAGGTAGCCCGGCAGGGCTTTGCCGTTGCCTGACACCGAGCTCTGGTCGCTGAACAGTTTGGGACTCTCTCCGCCCGTCCTGGTGTATTCCAAGTATATGTCGGACTTTAAAAACAAAGGGTAGGTATTTTCTTCCATCATAGTCTGAATTTCGGTTTGCGCCTGGTCGAACATGGCGGCATCGATGTGAAGCTTCATCACACAGTCCTTGATGAAGCTCTTGGTGGCCGGCTTGATCTGCCGGGACACGATGCCGTTGTTATCCAAGATGTACTTTTTGTAAATGGCTTTGGCGAGCTTCAGCATCTTCTCGTTGCCTTCGTTGGCCTCCTGCTTGCGGAAGCCGCTGCAGGCGAACCAGAAGTCCAGCAAGTCGGCGCACTCCTCCTGTTTGAGGAAAGTCCTGAACAAGTGGATGCCATCTTGGTCGTCTAAGAGCGAGTGCAAGGACTCCGCCCACTTCAGGTAGGGTGGCGTTGGGGAAGCACTACCCTCGGGCTCGTAGCCCAGGTCCAGGTCGGGTCTTCTGGGCGTAGCTATGGAGGTCTCGTTCTTGAGGCTCTCACTCTTAGAGGAGTAAAAGCTGTGGCCGTATTGCCGTCCATCGCTGGACACCAGATCGCCCTCCTCCCCGGGGACCGGGGGTCTGGGGGCATCCTCAGTGAAGCTGCTGCCCACATCTGGCGGATAACAGGCCATTTCGTTTACACTCATGCTGACAGTGTCCCTGCACCCTGTCCCAGTACAGCCCACAAGGCAGAAAGTTTATATCCAGACTTCTATCAATGCCACTGCGAAAGAATTCCTCCTATAAGAGAAGAGAGAGAGAAAGAGGCATGGGAAAAAGCATTCAAAAATACTCAACACAATCTGCTTAAAAACAATGTGTAAAATAGTGCTGCTGATATGTTCACGAACCAAATAACTGATGCAGACTTCTACCTTAATGTGGGTCTAACATTTCATACAACAACAAAAAAAAATCCATAAGACAATAGCATTTTAAAGAGGACAACAGAGTGTGACCAGTAACTCAAACTGATTTTAAATCATATTTCACATTGACATACTATAGCAGATGTATCAAGCAAAACAATCATTTTTGTACCAACACTTGTAACAAGAAGCAAAATAAGCATATTCCCAACTTAAAACCTGTGCACTGCATAAAGCATATAAAAATTGGATAAGGAGGTTATTTTATTTGGTTACACTTTATTTGAGGTGTCCTTGTTACAGTGAAGGCTAATTATACATTAGTAATATTCATGAACTGCATTTACTTATATGGTTAGGGCTTGGCTTGGGGTTACTTGCATGTAATTATGCATAGCTAATTGTTATTATAATAGTAAGCAAATGTAACGTAACAAAAGAAACTTAAAACGAAGTGTTACCTTTTATTTGAAGGTGTTCTTGTTACAACAGACAAATATTAATAAACAACGTATTCATTAAGTTAGATGCTTGCAACTTTGCATAATTTACTGTTGGTAAATGTAAAGTGTGACAAGGACACTGTTAAATAAGTAACGTTACTAAACATTTTCAATTAATGTTACATCCCAATAATGGCTCAGTAAACCTTTTGGGCCATCTGTACAATCCAGGTTTAAATTAAACACTGCAGTGCTCTACAATCCCATCAATCTTCCAGTGGCCTCAGGCATCTATCTTAAAGAGAGCAAAAAAAGGGCAGCCATCATGGCACAAACACTCTTGAACTCACCTGTGACACGGTTTACGACACCAACCATAAACCCAACACTTTCAAGTTCCGACCTTAGAACCTGTGACTGACCGCCTGCCAACTAGACTTCGTCTGATGTTCTTGATAAGCGAGCTAAGGCAGAAAGAAACCTTGAGCTCTCCCAGTCAATAACTTGAACTTCAATGGCGATGAGCTAGCAGGCTAATCCAGCACAAGACGCCAATTCACAAATATTTCACGCGCACTGACGCTGTTACTTAAAAACAAAACACCACAGGGGGGTTAACCCGAGGAGGCTACTAACTAGCTACAAAACAAAACGCCGCGATAAGTTAGAAACATAAATAGAGCGAACATCAACCGCATCAAAGAACGCGACGCGCGAGGAGAGGAAGTACGTGCGGCGCGAGACCTTCCCAAACAAGTGAGCACAGACGGCCAGAAACACTTTCACCATCTTTGAGTGCCCTAGCCGATGTTTGCACCGAGCTTGTCCTGCGGATCCGAGTCAACTAGTGTGAGAACACGTTGTCACAGCCATCTTTAACCACTACAAACGCCAATATATCAAATCATCCCACTTACGCACGGGAAAAAGAAAAAAAGCGGCCATCTAAAAACGGCTCGCGCTCGCTGCGTTTTTCCTTCGCTGACGACATTACAACACCCCTTTCGCTGCCCTCGCGCTTTCTGCTTTGAAGTGAGCCCCACATTCATCGCATTCATGTCTCGGCCTCAGCAGCAGCAGCAGGAGCGGATGGGGGAGGGGGAAGTAAGAAACAAACTCCATACACACACAGCCAGGCCCTTCCGCAGCCCAGGGACTAGTGTGCAACTTTGCAACACTGATTTTCGCACTCCACCACGCCGATAACACGCTTCACAAACGCGCACTCGACCTCGCAGAGGATTGGGACGCGAGCGGCGAGAAAGCGACGGTGCATTTCATCTCTCCGCTACCGCAAACCCCCATTACACCCGAAGCCAGGAGGAGGAAAAGAAAAGTGTACCGTACTGTAACGTTACCTGTGAGAACCTACTTTCCGTTTCCGAGCGCATCGGGAAGAGCGTTGTATGCGGAGGGATACGAATCGTGTCATCGATGCGGAGCTCGGAGTTTAAAAATAACAAAGAAAACAGTCGCTTCTCCACCTCTCCATTGCTGTCTCTCACACTCCTGAGCCCGTGTGCGAGTGAGAGTGTGTGTGTGTGTGTGTGAGAGAGAGAGAGAGATGTGCAGCGCCGCGCATGGACAGAAATCACACTGCCGCCTGGAGAAGAAGAAAAAGATGAAGGCGAGGAAACCCTGGAGTGTGAGGAGCGCCTTCGCGAAGTCATTCACACTCACTACGCGGTGAAGGTGCGCTCAGAAACACGTTTAGACCATTAAGAGGCGATCACCGCATCGAGGAGAATGATTAAAATGACATATTCATGAGGAGATCAGCAAAAAGTCTTCTGGAAAATGATGTTTTACTTTACATTGAGCAGGTCGCCCCCTCATGGACGCCGCCATGTTGACGTCACATGACCAGGCGTGTCAAACAGCTCACCTGCTACTAGTTCTGCTTATAATATTGTTTTAATTTCACTTTATGATCTAAACCTAACAAGCAGACTCTAAATAATATAAAAACAAACCGTTAGAAGATTCACTGGCTCTGTCAGGGGTGTTTTTTAGCCTTTTATCAGTGAAATTAAAAGTGTGGCCATATTTTGATGCTCTTTTTTTTAAATAGTGTTTTGGGTATAAATGGATATTAATCACTTTTCCCCAGCTCTTCACAAGTTGTAGTTGTAATAAAGAACTGCTTTGTTGTTGACAAATGATAGAAGACGTTTTCAAGTTTTGTTTCCTATCGACCTCATCCAGTGCTCTATCTGTTTTATTTTTCTCCTGTAAAACATCCCGTTATTTCTTGCGATGTTAGAAACCGCTGCAAGCGATTCAGTGAATGAGTAAACTGTCCTAATGAATCAAACTGAATCGCAAACCATTTTTAGAGCCTGTTTGACCTATTAGATCAAAACAGTGATTCATTCACTCGTTCTGACTCTAAACTTCCTTGGGAAAACACTGACTGCTGAAATATTATCAGGAAAAAAAAAGGAATCACATGTCGGTGTATGGTAATTATTATATAAGCATTTATCAATAATGTTTTTGGGGCACAGTGGTATTTTAAAAAGGCCAGGACAATTTTCCAGACATTTTATTTAATCCTAAAGCAAAACACAATGTGTAATTCAAAATACGGTTAAAACTCCTGCATACTTCATATTTACACAGCAAACAGACCTTTAAGAATTACACTGAAGCTGTGAGGCATAGAATTACACTGGATTGGACTGTTATTAGCAACATTTCTTTTTTTACTTGTGAGTTTTAAATGCACCCCCTTTTTATCCAGATAAAATTCAATATGGCATCTATAAGTTAGGTCCTATTTTTAATTTTTTTCTTAAAAGTCTCAATATTAGAATGAAGCCTGAGTCAACAGCGTAGTCTTAAGTGATCAGCATGTGTGAAATCCACTAATTATATATATATATATATATATATATATATATATATATATATATATATATTAAAAAAAAAATCCAAACAAGCAATCATTCCCTGCTATAGTGATGAAACATAAGCAATGACCTCCAGCTTCAGTATATACAGACCAAGGATAAACAGCAGGACATCAAGCACAGAGTGCAAATTCACAACAGTCACAGCTGCCACACTGCAAAACGCCTCCAGAACCACCAACAACATGCAAAAAAAATCTTAAGACTGAATGCAAGAATGTGCACAGTGCAAGACAAAAAAACACAGATGAAACAGAACAAAACAAAAAAGAACTAAACAGCAATGTGAAGAGGCTTATCTAAACCGATAGGTCAAACCAAAACCACACTAAATGGTAACAAAACATACTGAGTGCACCTCTATTCATTTTTTAAGCGTTCTGCAGACGTGTCAGTCTGTTTGATTTAGCCTCAGTAGTGTGCACACAGTCACTGTGGACTATAACCTTGAGGAAATTATCTCAGTTTTCCATCTGCAGTGTCATTGACACACATTTCATGGCTCTGCCGTGACAGCTTGGACATGCTATCTGTTTTTAATTCCTTCCAGCTATCAAGGTGCTGTAATCTAACCAAGTTTTTGAGAAGTTTTCCAAGTGTAAGTTAATCCCTTCCTTGTATGGTAGGTTCCTTTTGTGTGCAATGCACAAATATTATTTGCACATAAAGTTTTTGTTTAAATTTCAATGTAACATACCGAAAAATATCTTAAATAAACCAAATCCTCAGCCTGAGCTTAGAACAGTAAAACATGAGGAACCTGAGACCGAAAAAAGCCTCTGCATCTCTCACAGAGAGAAAAGAGATTAGAATCAAGGTACATTTCCGAATGTATATCTCTCCATCTGACAAAAGATGAAAGCAACGTGGTAAAAGAAAGAATGCATGAGATTTAAACACTGTTCTTTTCTTTCAGTCATGCAGCAGGAGGTATGTCTCTTTATAATCCTGCTCAAGAATGGTTTTAAAGTCTTATAAACCGTACAGACATTACTGGAAATACAAATAACCTCTGTCCCATTTTTAACCTATTGAAGGCTTAAAGCAGGAAATGTGTCATCAGACTGGACACAGACAGTTGAACATTGCACATCAGAGAGTCAAAACCTCTATGCAGAATGATATGCAGAAGATAATTCTGGATTTATGAGTTACTTCAGTGAAGGAATTCATGTCTTATGACTTAAAGCACCTGCCGTTGGAAAAATGAGCAGGCCTTAAAGATGAATTTTACTTTGTATGCGCTGAACCTCTGAAGTTATGACTCAACACCTGGATATAATCTGGCATGTAATCTCACGGGTTCATTGCAAAAAGATCAAAGGCCCTTGGAAGGTGAAGTCCTGTTCCTCCTTTTTATGACTTTATTTCATTAGCTCATCTGAAAATGAAAGAGTGGGTTATGAAGAACCATGACTTTAATGACATATTACAAATTGCTCGTGGGAAATCAGGACTGGGTGTAGTTAGGCATTCGTCTCGGAATTTGACACACCTTAACTTTCACAAAAGAACATTAAACTAATGTTTGTCATGGTCTGCCAAGCCAAGGTCACCAAACATTTGCTAAGAAGTTTTCATGACCATGCCAGATGAAACCTTAATTTGCTTTTTGAGTTGTGTACAATATTCAGTATAGTTAGATTTGTTTCATGCTCACTAAGTCTGCATTTATAGTTAAAACCATAATATGGAACCGTAATAATAAATGTAATTTATTCTTGATGTCGTATGATTCTTCAGAAATCATTCTGATATGCTTATTTACTGTTCACGAAACATTTCTCTGTCATTAACAATGTTTAAAACAGTGTGCTGCTTAATATTTTTGTGGAAACTGTGATACATTCTTTTCAGAATATATATATATATTTTTATAAAGTTTTGTAGCTCTTTAAATGCCACTATTTGATTTATAAAGTTTTATAACTTTAGAAATATCATTTCTGTCACTTTTAACAAATTTAACATGTCCTTGCTGAAAAAAAAAACTATTACAAAATATAAATTTTATATATATATATCTTCATATGTATATGTGTGTGTGTGTATATACATATATATATATATATATATATATATATATATATATATATATATATATATATATATACATACATATGTATGTATATATATATATATACATATGTATGTATGTGTACATATAGCCATTCATAACTATATATCTGCACTTAGTAAGTTTTGTTCCCATATGTCAGTTAGTTATTATGAATGAAAATGCATTACCTGAGGAAACCGTACGTTTCTGTCTTGTGTTTTCTGTCTTCCCCCAGCTCTCCCTCCACTGACAGAAGATTCCATTTCAGTACCATTGAATGTATCAAGTTCCAGTAAAAACGGCATCCTCCTCTTTTTCAGAGAAACCAAGGTGATTGTCCACAAAAAATCGGTCCATTCCAGGTTATCAACTGTGTCCATTCGAATCTGAAACACAGGTATGAAAAAAACTTTAATATCAAATCTTTTTCAACAGAAATTTCTAACAATGTACTTCTTTAATTTTCTATTTTGGTTTATTCAGACACACACACACACACACACACACACACACACACACACACACACACACACACACACAGTATATAAACATTCCCCCTCTAACACTCTATAACACTAGCATTTTCTATCATTTTTCTACTCTATCTACTTGTTTTGTATATATATATATATATATATATATATATATATATATATATATATATGTAATGTGGAGGATTTCTATGTTTTCCAGTCAACATAATATGCATGGACTAGTGAATACTGGGCCAGTGCTCAAATCAGATGGCATCAGCAGCTGCAAACTCAGATCTATCCTTGCCCTTCCTGAGGCCTGGCTTTGATTACTGGGCCCCCCACCACGAGCCAACACATGGCCATGAGCGCATACCAACTCAGTGCACAACCTCTGAGCAACCACTTGGAAACAATCAAGAGGTAAATAGCATGAAATAGAGGTGTTTGGAAACGGTTTGGAGAGATCGTGCAGATTAGGAGAGTATTTAGTAATTGTTCAAAGCCAGATTATTCTTGCCTTTGGAACTTTCACAAAGGGCGTTACAGTCGGAGGCGAGCAGGAATCGTTGCCACAGAAAGTCATTTGGGAAACTGTAACCAGAGGTCGGAGTCACTTGGGTGAATGTCAGATTTGTTTTATCGTCGTTCTTCTACATATAGTGAAAGTCACAGTCCTGGAGGAAACTGTTGGAATCAGTTGACAGCTGTGTTTGGGAGCTTCTTGCATGAGTTTTGATGGAGGTTGTGACTTCTGCTACTCTGCTACCTGTTGAGTGGCCCTGGACTCAAAGACAAATGACATGACAGGTGCACTTCCAGCTTAAGTACCTGCTCCACTACAAAGCAGCTGCGGTGATTGCTGGTAGGTTGCACAAGACAAAGAAAACAACAGCAAGTCTGCTCTGAATTACACTATGTTTACTCATATTTTCCAGTTCTGCTCTCACCAGTGCAAAGCACAGTTTGTCCGAGGCTATCAAATAAACCCATTATCTTTTGAAGAACACTCAAATAAACACACACTCAGGAAACTGTTACAGCTGCAAGGTCAGAATGAAGCACTTAAGGCATACATTTGGGATGTTTCTCAAGATGGATTGAGATGAATTAGATGCAGGCATGTGAAGAAAAAGAAACAGGCATAAATAGAATCATAAATCAGTGCAACACCAATTTGTTAATTCACAATGCACTCTTTGTAACCTTATCAGTAAATTTATGTTTTAACTATTTAGGTTTTTGTTAATATTTTCAATTCCACTTTAATTTTATATTTTAGATTATTTTAGATTAGATTTTACTACTTAGATTATATCTATAGTTTATTAACGTTATTAACACACACGCAGACACATATTTATATATAAACACACACATATATTAAAATTTTGCCTTTGGCAGCTGGCTTAAATAGAAGTAGTGTACACTTAAAGCAAAATCAGTTAATGCTTTTATTTTACATATTTATGAATTTAGTTTTAGTTTACATTTTAGTTAACAATAATAATCCGGATGCAAATATAATTAATTTTCCACTATCTACCATCATAATGCATAGTTAACTAAGGTGAATAAAATTGTGAAGTGAATTTAAATGCCTTAATTTAGTATAAAATTATTTGTATCTCTTCCTTAATAGTTAGATATGTTTTTTTCTATTTTTTTTTTTTACTTGATTTGGTAACAAAATTATAATAAAATAAGTATTGCAATACTAAGGCTAGCATGTGGGTTCAGTCAATGTTAGGCAGAAATTGGCACGTAACCTTGTGTAACCCTGAAAAAAATAAAAAATAAAAATATATACACAAGTTGTGTGTCTTATGTATGATCAAAATAGGTATTTTCCACATGGCTGCCCCAATTTTATAATATGACTATGAATTTAAAATTAACCTATGACTGATAAGACATGACTGAGATATTTAAGGCAACATTTGGGCAAAAGCTAAAAAGTGCTATCTTTTTCCCCCTTTTTTCACTATCGTTGAAATCAGTATTCACTATCACTATCAGTATTATTAAACATTACATTGCATTTTTTGAAAGTAAGTTTGTTTAATTTGCAAAAACCAACTGGCATTACAAAAAGTAGTTTGATGGGCCTCCAGTTGAACACTGTAGATTCCAAAGGTTTTCAGGTCTGACTTTGTCTCTTGTCTATATCAGCAAGAGTAATTCTCAGCTTCAAGGACGCCCCGCACCATAAACGCAACTCGGAAACTTTGTGGTACGTGACACACAGCATGATAGCAGGCCCATAAAAGTAATTACCTATGATTTCTAGCATTGCCAATGACATCACAAACATTCTTCAAATGTCCCTTACATCAACATGTGACTTCCTCTAATCTCATGAATCTCATTTCTCTCTGCAGGAAGTAATATTCAGTAAATAAATACATAAAGCAGGTTTATGCTTACATCTTTGTTGTTTAACATCTGAGAGGTTGTATAGTAAATTGGTTCAGCGTTGTCCAGAAATATACAATAAATAAAAATCAGCTATAGTGCTGGGTAGATTACTTACAAACTGTAGTCCTTTACTGATTACAGATCGCATGATGAAAACTGCAGTTATCAGTAGCACTTTATTTTACAGTCCTGTTCCTCATGTACATACTATGTACTTATTATAGTAATTACAATAACTATGTAATAACTAGGTACTAACCCTGAACCTACCCCTAAACCTAACCTTACCCCATGTAGTTACCTTGTGTTACCAGAACTTTCTTAGATAAATACACTGTAAGTAAACTATAACTACATGTTAGTACACGTACTGTAAAATAAAGTGCAACCATAACATCATCTAAATTACTCAGTTTAGGTAATGTATTTGCACTATTTTATTATTATTTTTTAATTACTTTTTACCCTAACTTGTTTAAACCTACCGTTACTTTTCCCACAAAAAAATGTAAAATTAAAAATAATCATAAGCATGGAACACAAAATAATTTTCATTGGCATTCTGTATTCTGAATATTGTCACAGCTAAATGTAATGGCCCACAGCAGTATTTTTGGAAAGGAAAAAGAAGAAGAATTAGAGAGAATCAATAAATTATGAATAATTTACTGCTTTTAAAAGAATACGTAATCATGTAATCCATAAAAAGTAACTGTAACCTGATTATGAGCATTTTAAAATATAATATAATCCAGATATGAGTACTCGTAATCTTTTTGATTATGTAATCCAGATTACAAGCAATCAATTACTACCCAGCATGGGCTTTACCATACCATAAAATCATATGTGTACACCGAGGGCTAAATATGATATAGATATGTGAGATAAAATATTACTGCATTGTGTTCATTCTAAGAGTTGCACAAGTTGCTAAAACCTTTTTTTTTTCTTTGCATGTTTTAACAGAAAACATATGACCACGCAGAGCTTTCCAACAACATTTGGAAATGGTCAACGACACAAGGTAAAACCTCTCCTTTGACTGTCTATAAACAAAGATTAGATTGCAAAAGCACAACACTTCCAGAACAGCATAAAATATACATACATTTACAGTCTTGTTAAAATCCTCATTATGTGAGCAGGTATACCGAATAGGAAAATGAAGCATGACAGTAAATGTGGCAGGAAACAGATAAGTTCTTGGCCTGCGGTCATTCATGTTCATTTTTAAATCACCTCCGACTAAAACATGTGGTGGCTCCCATCCCATTGCGGCATCTTACATCTGGTGGGCTAAGCAGGATAAGCCAAGTCAAGCCCACGGCGCTCTTCCATGAACCTATTGTTTGTGACCGTCCCATCTGCTCAGATTCGGCAGTATCAAGCGCAGCAGCAGATGAGTGGGCATCCGCAGGGACCCCCGCTGTAAACATCACAGAAGGAACTCTTCATTTGAACCAAAAATGAATTGCACCTCAGAAAATGGAGATTTAATTTGCTCTTGATAAGAAAAAAAAAAGTGCTTGCCAAATGACTTCTTCTTTCTTCTATCTATTGAGAAACCCGTATTTAAAGTAAAATTTACAGTCAGATGCTTGATGTATGATGGGAATCCCCGTACATACTGCAGAACCAATTGTTTTTAAGCTACTAAAACATTTTTAGAGTCAGTAAACTTGTTTAAATAGATTCGTATCATTTCCCATTAGTATTTACCTTTAAAAAAAAAAAAAAGAAAAGAAGTGAATACAGTATTCATTTGCATAGATTTTATGGCATCTGATCTTCATGGCCGGTGACACTGATGACTGTAACACAATAACTATTAGCCTATAAACTACACAATAGACATTCCAGTCTCTCAGCTGCATGTCACCAGGCCTCGGCGTAACCATTTCAGTGGCTGTGACGGACTAATATGTGGCTCAAGCCTTCAATAAAAAGGCGATGACAGCCATGTTAGGTGTATGAGGATTTGAAGAAAAAAGGAGTTCAGCAGGTGTTCCTTCAGCTATGAATCAATTTGAGACTCTATCTTGAGTTACTATTTCTGATTCTAGCAAACTGTTCACAAAAAATGACTGTGCCTTTTCTGTTTAGTGCACTGTAAAAAACATTTTTTGCAAGTTTCTGAAGTAGGTTTTGAAGAAGATACTATTTCAGTCTTTCTCCCTTGTATGTGTTGTTTGTCTCTCTCTCTCTCTTTATTATTTGTGAAATTTACTAGTAATTTCTTAATGAAAACTGTTTCAAAGTAAATCCTTTTTAGTTGAGTTTTTAGTTTTAACGTGATGAAAGAATTTACCCAATGAAATCAAAGGTAAAACCAGTAAGTCTAACCACAGTAGGAACTTTTAATGACTCAGAAGCAAGTGAAATGTCATTAGTCAGAACTAATAGATACGACAAAGTGTTCCCTTTTTAGAAACCAGACAGATGTTCGATTTGTGTAAATTACAACTTTTAAGTGGGTAATTTGCAGTGAAAACATGGTGAAACAAAGAAGAAACATTATGATTGAAAAATGAATGATCATTCTGTTGTCATGAAACAAGTCCTCTTGACAGGAGAAAGAAACCCAGCATTCCTCTGTGTTGGTTTTTGTTACAGCTGCCAGTGCAAATTTACCCCTCCTCGTAGGCTGTGCTTGAAATAGGCTTATCTTTTGAGGGGCCTGATCAGTTGACAATAGCCCATTTAGATGTTAAAGCTGAGTGCTGCTCTTCTCATTTCTACAAAAGATAATTATTCCTTCAAATAAGTTACTTCAAGGCTCCTTTTAGCACTTCTGTAAAAAGTGGAATAATAAGGCTTTGAATTATGGGGGGAAAAACTGAGATTTTAGAGATACAACTGACAATAGACAAAGAAGCACATGCCTGAAATGGTTGGGCTGGGAGCACTACGAAACAAAGACGGCGAGGGTCCGGTCGAGAAAAGCTGATTTATATTTGAATGATTGGGACATCAAAAAGGGAAAATGTCTTTGGTGTATTGATAAGCTGCTCTTTTTAGCGCTCCCAAGTCTTGGGAGAAAGGTGGTATCTAAAGACTGTCAGAATGCACTCTGGAGTCCTGCTGATATCTTTTGTCATAGCTGAATAAATCGTGACTAACAAGGCCAAGGGTGGATTAGCCACAGAGGATTAAACAGGTTGTTGCTTGCGGTTTGTCTAACACCAAACTACTGATTACTGTTTCCATACGAAAACATGCACGAAATACTACATTTGGGTGCTTTAGCCTGTTTCACCAGCAAACAATGTGCCGCTGATGACGCGCATCAAATGGGCGAAAGATTCAGATCGCTAACAAATGCACAGTCAGAGAAGCTTAAAAGCTTGTTACTATCGCAAATGCTACGAGCTAGATATGCACAGCAAGCGGTCGCAACAATTGAAGTGTAGTCTTTGAAAGCGAGAGGGCCATGAGAGACGCAAGCCTACGAGACGTAAATAATAAAGACAATGACAATAACCGCTATGTGGAGGAAGAAGAAACCGTCGCTATTATCAACGGCACAACATCGATGCACATGCCATCTTCACGATTACCTCAGTGTGCGCAATAATTTTTTTTTAGCCATTCTTCAGCGTAGACTTTCCTCAACGGATCGGGTCTCGCACTACGCAGTCTGCGGCATCGCCGGCCGCCATCTTTAAGCACAACTGGGTTTAGTTGGCGATGGTTCTCCCCTCCATCTTTCTTTATCTTCTAGCTTTCCACCCAGCCCCCTCTTGGTTTGTTATGAGGGCTCTTCTTTTGACAACAGATCGTGGTATCGACAGGTTCACGGACAGCTCGGTCGGGAATCAGCGAGAACATGGAGCCCTTGCTGCTGCGCTTCACCCAATGTGGATTATCTGACCAAGCTTGATTATCTTTAAACATATCCGCCGAGGACAAATATTCATCCCAGAACTGAGGCCTTTGATCTGATGAAGGCCCGATTTGAAAGCCCCCTCCAAAGAGCCCTTTAGAGACAGCGTTCTCTCAGATGTTCCAAGTAATGAGATTTAGAGTGCTATGATTAATCTAGGCCAATTTCATACACACACAGACACACACAGACGAAAACAAAAAACAAAGACATGGACATATGCATACTCGGACTGATCGAATGAAGTTTGCGCGACGATTCCTCCCATCTGCAAAATATGTACGAAAAGCGAACAACAGCCCAGCTGGAGATCTTTAATCGCGCTTTGGGAAAAAAATGTATTTGAAGAGGCTTCAACAATCATATTGAAAACTACGGCCGCGTCGTTTCTTCTCGCTTTCATTTGGCCAACGTTTACCGTCCAGACTATTATTCCAGGACGAGGAGCGTTTATTTGTGCTGGTAATGCTAATCTCGTTGACTACCATCTCTGACACATTTCACGGAGTCTACTCCAAGAACAATAATGTGAGTTAAGTCTCAAAATGGTTGATGCTCTCACCTGCCTCTCCTGCTGGGTGTCTCCTCCGCTGTGATTTCTGCGGTCCGCCATGACTGGGCGCAGTCGCCTACTTGCCACCACGGAGTACTTTCTTATACTCATGAATCTCTTTCTGTTTTTTACTACTGTGTTGCTGAAAGATGTGCATCTTTACTTTATGTTGCAGCTTCAGCTCTGCAAGCTGATTGGTGGACGCATGGACCAGATGATAGACCTCGGAACCCTATTGTAACTATGGCAACAGACCCCACAGGCATGAGTGATTTGCTCCTAATTGCAAAGTAAACATTAGAAACGCAACTGGATATTATCGCAAAGTGTGACAAACCTTGGGGTGGCGATTACAGAAATGCAATAAGCTTTGAAAGGAAAACAAAGCGGAGTGCTGTCCGATATGCTGCCCATTCTGAGCAGGATGAAAAGGGAAGCACAAAGACCACAGAGTAGCGGTTCTTTTCAAACAGCTATGCACAGTTTTCAGCGCTTCACGCCAATGCTATTTGATGTTTGGGAGCGTTTCATTCATCGTCAGACAACAACAACAACAGACCGGCAATGGGAAAAATGCACAAATATTCATAGCAAGGCGAGATGAACAAAATCGGTGTAGGCAGATGAGAGTGCTGGAAAGGAAAACGTGGAGAGCACGAAAGATGATATTGCCTTTGTTGGGTAATGTTATCAGCTGCTTACCTTTCATATGGATTTCACACTTGCTTGTCTAGTAGCGGCCAGGGTCAGACCCAGCAAACCCTTCCCACAATGACCGATTTTCCATTCAAACCATCCTGGCGAGGATCCTTGGTATTGCCTGCCACTTGCATTTGCATTGGCGCCGCCACTCTTAAACAAATTTACCACACACACTTTGTCTTGTTTTCAGGACTTCACATCATGCTGTCTTTGGGCTCGCATCAGCTAGCGGTGGACTCTTATTGAAAAGACAGTTTTGATTCTGCACGCCACACGTTCAAGAACAGCGAGGTGACTAGTGAGAAAAGAAAGTCACCACAAAATAGCAGCTGGCCATTAGTCTCAGTGGCCCCTTAGCACCCTGCACAGGCTCATATGTTTGTGTGTGTGTGTGGGGGGGGACTCAGGTGGGGGTTTTCTTGACTGAGGGAGACCGCAGATATATTTAATGAGTCATTCTCATTGTTTATAATTTAAAAAAAAAACTACTGGAGAAACTATTCATTTAAAAACTTACTTTAACTTATTATTTTACATATTTAAAGGAAAGAGAACAAATATAGATAATTAGAAAAGGTATTGAAATAATAAATGCATTTAATCAACTTTGGATAAATAAATCAATAAATATAGTATCCTTCAAAAGTTAGGGGTCAGTAAGATGTTTTTGAAAGAAATTAATACTTTTATTCAGCAAGGATTCATTAAACTGATTTTATATTTTATAAAATTAATAATGAAGCAAAATATTTTAATTTTAAATAAACATTCTTTTTAATGTTTTTGTTCATCACAAAGTCCTGAATTTTTTTTATCTTTGTTTCCACAAAAAAATTAAGCAGTAACTGTTTTTAACATGGATAATATTAATATATCAGCATAATAGAATATGCTAGAATAGAATAAAATATGAAGGATCATGTGACACTGAAGACTAAAGACATTGCTGTTGAAAATTCAGCTTTGCCATCACAGAAATAAATAACATTTTAAAATATTTTAAAATATAAACCAGCTCTTTTAAGTGTTAATAATATTTAAAAATATTACTGTCTTAGTGTATCTTTGATAATAATAAATGTAGCTTATCCCAAACTTTTGAATGCCTGTACTTTTGAATTCACCTTTTGATTTTTGACCACACTTTTCAGCAGGCTTCTAAAAAGAAAACTGCAACATGTTATTATAATACTGCTATAAAAATTACAATTACTTTGATAATATCAGGTATACAACACACCAAAAAAAAAACAGATAACATCTGTTTTGTCAGCATTATCAATGTCTTCAAAGAATGTCTATAGTTATTTTAATCTAGTAAATTTAGCCCAGCAGCAACAGCGTTGCTAGAATAGCTTGTTTTTCATTTTACAACATAAGTTAAATTGATTTCCAAAATAAATAACAGAAAAAAAGTAAAACTAATAAGTAAATAACAAACCAACCAACCAGGGAAAATATAAGTGGAAGTATTAAGTAAATAGATGAGATATTCTAATCAAAGTACTGGCTGCTGCTGCAGAGGGACGTATCTTTTGCTGATGAAAGACAGTCAATTCGCTTTTCCCCTTCAGCAGTGAAAGGGCACATAATAAACAAATACTGCACACCACATACTGAGCATAACAACAAAATAGTTTTGTTTGGCTCATAACAAACAATATAGCCATATTATAGCTGAGGTGGATGTATAGGTCATTATAGATTAGATTAATGCATTATTCAGAAGAGAATTCTCTTCTGAATAATACAAGAGATTCAACCCTTTTTACCGCCATTATAGTTGACACAAAAATGATTGTGATAAACAAAATGTTAAATGTAGACGAACTGTTGTTGTGAGTGCACATTTTAGCCCAAAATGACTGATTAAACAGATAAGACGACAGAAAAGTGTCAAATAATAGTAAGGTATCCATTTCAAGGACTGAAACAGACTGGAAATGTCAGGAGGAGTGGCTTAGAAGTGTCAGCAAAAACAGAGTGAAATAACCTGAGGCTTTGAAGGTGTGTCAAAAGCGTATCCAGTTTCTTGCTGGTAAAATAAGGGCAGCTAACAGTTCATATCGCTTTAATGTTACACCCCTCAAATAGAGCTAACATTAGCATAGCCACTGGCACTACATTTTAAAATCAAACGTACACTGACTGAACTGCTCCAGCGAAGAAAAAAAGGATATTAAATTCCAATAAAATATGATAACAGCCAAAGATAAATCAACAGAATCATCGGTTCTAGATCTCTGTTATCCTCCTGGAGGACTGCACGTCACATGCTGAAATCTATTTTCTTTGTAAGGCAGACAGTCTGTCATTTTATCCTCGGGATCCTCTATCAGAATTGTCTTGCAAGAGCTAGCGAGAAAGGCTTTTCTCACCTCAAACAGTGAACTGCTTCACCTAACATAATTCACAGCTGGAAGACATTCTCAGAATTCCCTGTTCTCACCAAGACGGTATGAACAGATTTTTTTAGTCGACTGCAGCATGAATAAAAAAAAGCCTCATTAAGGGATATTGAGACTCAGGGATGGTTATACGATTGCAGTGCTGCATTGATTTGAAGATCAATGGAGAGCAAAGGTGTTCAGAGGACTGAATCAATTCTGCATAACAATAAAATCCAACACCTCAAAGATCGCTCCATCCCCCAGTGGCACACACTCACTGCTGGTGTAAGATAAGATGAGACATAGCGTGCTGATTTTGATATTTGATTAACACAAATCAAATCCCACCTCATAAATGACAAAGCGATAGTTCCAGCCATGTTGCAAAATGTCTTACTATAGTATGAGCACACAAAATAAATGTGACAAATCAATTCTGAAATTAGTTAACCAAACAACCAAATTCAATTACAGCATAGCCTTCTCATTATCTCCAAAAATCATTCATATTATTTCTATATTGTCTTAACTATATTAACTAAATTCATGAAAGGTACTTGAAATTCTCTGTCAGTTCATTTTCTATTCATAATTTCAGTTAATTAAAAAGAAAATGAAGAGAAGCATAATATTAAAAAATGTTGATTGCTCCACGTATTTTTTTTTAGAAAGAAAAGCATGCAAATAAAGCATACAAAAATAAATAAATACATTTTACAAAAGTATGTTTTGGCACATCAATATATAAAATAAAATGATGCTGATAATACCACTAAACCAAAAATGATTAACGTTGCGATGTTTATTTATTCTATTGTCCTTTTGTCAAAAATTAACACTGTGAATGTTTTGCTTTATGTGCTAATTATTAACTTTTTCTTATATATATATATATATATATATATATATATATATATATATATATATATATATATATATAACAGGAAGCTCTTTCTAAGATCTGCTTCCTTTCAAATACTGTATACCCGGAAGCTCTGGTACAATTTTTTATGTTTTAAAAATATAATAATAATAATATTTACTATTATAATGTAATGTATTTTATTATTTATGTTGATAAACATTACATATTTGCTCAGCTATAGCAATTACTGTGTGTGTTTGTATATATATATATATATATATATATATATATACACACACACACACTCTCACACACACACACACACACATATATATATGATCAGATGCCTTTCTTTACATTTGTGTAAAAGGGTATCATATCTCTTTCTGACATCATGCATATTAAATTATATTCAGTGTGAAATATGAACTATGAATATCTTTATATGTGCACCTTTTTCATCTTTGTCTACACTCATGTACATCAAAAGCAGCACAAACCCTAACCATATGGGCAGATATCACGCAGCGCTTTGAAAATATATCACTTACAGAGCATTATTCAAAATATGGCCCTTGCCTGTACAGTGCCTTTCCTATTCGCTCTGAAATCTCAGTCAAGGGCTCAGCACGCTCAGGTTTCAGCAACAAAAATGAGCTCTTCTTGCATTCTTCCCACCCCCATCTCTGTACAGCTCTCCCCCTCCCACCTCTGGCTGTCTCTCCCGGAGACTCTTGTTTATTCCTCCCCTCAGGCTGTAAGATTGGAGCCCGGGCCTGCCATGAAAGAGCGCACACCAAACAAGAGAAGATTAAAGGACAGGGAGATATAAGGAGTGCATCTGACCAAACCATCTGTGCTACTCAAAGCCATTTTTTTAACCTACACTTACATGCAGAGGTGTAAGAACTGCAGTGCAAGCAACCACATATAGGAAGCAGCAACATAAATATAAACCATGAGGGTTTATTTATGGATTCAGACATAGAGGCTGTAAAGTATACAATGAGTTCAGCGAGAACAAACTAGACGTACGATTGACCCGCACAGAACCTTCTGAGAAATACCACAAAACCAACATAAAATCCAGTGTAGCTCTTCCCCCAGTTTACACGAGATCTACTGCAATGGACGAATGACAAATACTGCAGATTTATGCAGTTGTATTTAGGCATACAAATTTATGAGCTTCACTGTGCTGAACGGATGCAAATAACATCCTTCTGGAAGGACAGAATCTAGAATATTCTTCAAAATCTGTTGAACTTGTTTTTTGTCTTTTGTCTTATTCAAAGACAAACTTTTTTTGTAACCACTACAAAAGTGTCACGTTTTTTTATCCTTTGGTGTGACACCCTAAAATTATGGGTTTTTTTTCTTAAAGGTGCCATAGAATGCATTGATAAAATATTTCCAATTGTTCTCTGATCTCCACAGAGTGTGTATTTTATCTTAAAATACCTCACAGATATTTTTTATAGCTTCTTAAAATTGCCACTTTTAGGGTATGCGTCACACTCTGTTTATGTGTATGTCCCCTTTAAATGAAAATAATTCATTTCAAAGTGCATAATTTATTTACTTGTATCCAGGATACAGTACAAAGGCTGTTTAATACAAGAATGAACACTTCAAACAAGATAAAGTTTTTAAAATCTTACGTAATTGTTGATGTAGTGACAATGTATTTGTATTTGCAGTACTATAACTAACCACTAGGTGTCAGTAGTGTTATACTTACCAGTAGAGTATGTAGATTTCGAATCAGAAAATGGGGTTCCCGTCCTGAAATAGGGAAAATTAGAGAAAAATAATAATAATAAGTTAGAAAATCGTTTCTTTATTGGATCAAGAAAATTACAGTTACGTGTTTTAGTGAACAATTTTAATACCCAAGTTAAAATGGACCAACATAATTTTACCTCAGACTATAACTTGGATCATCTCAAATTAACCAACAGGGATATGTAAGTTACAATTACAAAAAGAGGAATTAGCAAATATATAATCTTTCTAATCCAAATAAATTGAAATTCAACATTAGATTGATAAAACAACGAATATAAGCGCATTTATGCTTACTTTTGATTTAGGTGACCGTTACTTTTTGAATTTCAAAGCAACATTAAGCCAGCTCCGTCCTGTTGTGAAGGTTGTTCGTTGGACAGGTATCTCTATAGGTTTTATAAAGTGTCCTCAAAGTATAAATAAATAAATTAAAGGATGGCGGTAGTTATATCTTCAGTCTTTTGTAATAAACAGAATTATTCATCCGTCTTCGCGGTTGCTTTTTTTTTTTTGCCATCACGTTCACGTCACTCACATAACATCACGTTAACGCCCCTTGTGGACAGCGCACGTTTAAATACACTGTTTTACATTCAGTTTAAATTTATGTGTTAAATATTTATTATTGAATATGATATATTATTATTATTATTATTATTATTATTATACAAATAATAATAATATAATAAATATTATATATATTTATATTTGTTAAATATATTTACATTACATTTACATAAGTAGTATTACATTTAAATCGAATTATCTACTTAAATATAGTAAACTTTAATATATTTTAATCTATTTCATTTTATTTAATTAACTAGCCTATATTTAATTTACAGATCTAATGCAGATGTAAACTGCTGTTTCTGTCAATTCTTCAGTGAAAAATACCACTCAAATAAATAAATAATTCCATGTAAGATTTTATATGGTCACATTATGGTACTTTAATTGGGCCTATGTTTTTAATAATTTAAATACTGCATTATTTTAACAACTACATTTTTCAGAAGAGTGGGCTACATGTGATATATATATACAGAAATCAAAGGATTGCTTTGTCATGTTTATGTGTATTAAAAAAAAAGTTATGTCGATTTCATGAACCTGTTCTGCCATAGATGTCCGAGAAAATCCTTAGCCCGACGGTCAAATTTCAAACCTTATAATTACCTCCAATGGACGTCGTAGTTCGATGTCCAGATACAAACTGGATTTTAAGTTTATTCACAAATACCACTACCAGCAAAAATACAGCGGGGGTACAGAATAGTGAAATGGGTCACCCAAAGAACCTAAGAAAGCTTATAGGTGGGGGCCCATAGTTTATATAAAAAATAAAAAATAAAGATTTTTTTTTTTAGTAGACATCCATATATGGTCCAGACTGAACAACGCAATTTAGACTTGATCTGCATGTCGGATAGACGTCTCATGTTTGTTGGGTCCTTTACAGTGTTGCCAAGACTGCGGTTTTCCCAATGAATTGTGCTTCTTTAACACTGTCGTCGTGGGTACCGTACACTTTTCATGTCCGCAGGAGGGTTTTGTTGCGAAAACCTGGCAACACTGCTCTCTTCTCTGAGTGATGCTTTGTCTGGAGTCTGGATGTTCGCGCATGAAGTGTTGGTATCATATCTCTTTCAGAAGCAACTCCAGCGCTGAACTGACCCTCGTTTGTGAGGCAATCTGAGTAAAATGTTAGCGCATACCTATTTAAGAATAGGAATTTTCCGGGTTTTTCTGGGACATTTCCTTCAAAAATGAAAGTTAACCATGCGTCCTCAGTGGTCTATGTTCATTGGTGCAACCCAACACAGACATTGTTCATGGCTCTTTGATGCTGACATTGTATCTCCAATAACTACAGCAAGAGAACAATAATGACGGACCACAGCTTCTCACTCAGGACTGTGTATATGCTAATAGCACAGAGAGCGTCACAAATGGCCGGGACTTTCACCGACTATGTCGTCATTGTTTGGAACTGCTTGTGTAGAGAGACTATTTTTTATTTTTTTATTACTTATTTATTATAATTAAGGGAAGTCGTGGCCTAATGGTTAGAGAGTCGGACTCTCTAGGTTGTGAGTTCGAGTCCCAGGCCGGCAGGAATTGTGGGTGGGGGGAGCGCATGTTCTCTCTCCACCTTCAATACCATGACTTAGGTGCCCTTGAGCAAGGCATCGAACCCCCAACTGCTCCCCGGGTGCTGCAGCATAAATGGCTGCCCACTGCTCTGTGTGTGTGTGTGTGTGTGTGTGTGTGTGTGTGCGTGCAAATTCCTCTAATCATCCGTCATAAGGTGTAAAAAGGAATATGGTGAAAGATTATTTAGCTTCACAATTACAAAGTGGTTGTAAGCTTAAGCATTGAAAATTCTCATTTCCACCATCAAGCCAATAGAGACGTGTTATGAATCTACACTTGACACGGAAGAGGATGTCTACTGTCTTAATGCATTAAGGAGGATAGTGGCAAAAGGCCTGAAGGATCGCACCTAGAGAACTGCAGAAATTAGTTGAGTCTTGGGGTCAGAATGCCTAAAAAAAAAAAAAAAAAAGTATATACAGGTCCTTCTCAAAAAATTTGCATATTGTGATAAAAGTTCATATTTTCCATAATGTAATGATAAAAATTAAACTTTCATATATTTTAGATTCATTGCACACCAACTGAAATATTTCAGGTCTTTTATTGTTTTAATACTGATGATTTTGGCATACAGCTCATGAAAACCCAAAATTACTATCTCAAAAAGTTTGCATATTTCATCCGACCAATAAAAGAAAAGTGTTTTTAATACAAAAAAATTCAACCTTTAAATAATTATGTTCAGTTATGCACTCAATACATGGTCATGAATCCTTTTGCAGAAATGACTGCTTCAATGCGGCGTGGCATGGAGGCAATCAGCCTGTGGCACTGCTGAGGTGTTATGGAGGCCCAGGATGCTTCGATAGCAGCCTTAAGCTCATCCAGAGTATTGGGTCTTGCGTCTCTCAACTTTTTCTTCACAATATCCCACAGATTCTCTATGGGGTTCAGGTCAGGAGAGTTGGCAGGCCAATTGAGCACAGTAATACCATGGTCAGTAAACCATTTACCAGTGGTTTTGGCACTGTGAGCAGGTGCCAGGTCGTGCTGAAAAACGAAATCTTCATCTACATAAAGCTTTTCAGCAGATGGAAGCATGAAGTGCTCCAAAATCTCCTGATAGCTAACTGCATTGACCCTGCCCTTGATAAAACACAGTGGACCAACACCAGCAGCTGACATGGCACCCCAGACCATCACTGACTGTGGGTACTTGACACTGGACTTCAGGCATTTTGGCATTTCCTTATATATATATATATATATATATATATATATATATATATATATATATATATATATATATATATATATATATATTTTTTTTTTTTTTTTTTTTTTTTTTTTTTTTTTTGTATGTTTGAATGACAGGTTCAATTTTTTTTTTTAGAAAGATCGAAAGGATTAGCAAATCAGATTTATTTTCACAGCAGAGTCAGGTTGGGGTTCCAGTTATGCATATTTTTATAATTTTGAGTGAGCTTCATATAAAACCAGCCACATACTTTCTGTCAATAGAATAAAGCAATGAGGAATAGATTTCTGATTAAGATGATCATGCAAAACTCATTATTTTGAACACATGGACTGTTTACTCTGAAAGTAAAAACAAATCCTAGTGTAAAAGCAATTCAGTCCAAAGCCAGGGTTATATTCAGTGCAGATATGTTAGCCAAGGTACACATCACTGCATTAAGAATCCTTCCATTACTTTTCACATAAATTATCAGATCTAGATAGAAGCTCAGTTTATATTATGGGCATGGAAATCATGACAGTGCACCAACAAACTCTAAAGCCACGATTCAACAGCCTCCCCTGGTGGATGTAATGATTCACAAGCAACGAGAATAATCTAGATGCGCTTTGAGCCTTTAAAAGTCCAAAGCATTGGTCTCAAACTCAATGCATGCCTGGAGGACCACAGCTCCAGGGCCGCGGGAAGTAATTTTGAACAGGGGGTGCTGTGAATTTTTTTTTTTTTTTTTTTTGACAAAAAAACTATGAGCCTATAGGCCTATTTAAAATACACTTTATAAATAAATACATTTAGATTTACTACTTTATTGTCATATACACTTCAGTGCACAGCCAGCCAGGGTCTGAAACACACAGACATCAGTTCTCAGATATGCGCAATGCGCTATTAATCTGAAGCAGAAGCAGAATCAGAAATAAAAGTTTAATAATCGAAAGAAAACGAAATAATTACTTTCATTACAATTTCAGATAGCCTATCCGTACATGCAACTTATTTAGATACAACAAATAATATTACAACAAAATATAATATTAATCAAACTTCACAATAACGCTAAAACAATGCAATCGGTTTGGTCAGCTGGCTTGAGTCACTGCACGTTTATGTCACACGCAACTCTATTAACTCCAAAATCTTTTTACGCACACCACAAGGAAATAATCTCTGACTATTTAAGCAATTTGTTTATTGAACAGTTCTCCACATCCATTACGCAAAGAACACACGCACAGTATAAAGCTTTCTGTCTCCATCTCCAACCTTTTTACACAAACCACAAGGAAATAATCTCCGACTATTTAAACGTTATTTAACAGTTCTCCAAAACCATTACGCAAAGAACACACGAACGAAATAATACTCTCCATCTCCATCCCCACCACCTTACAAAAATACTATAGTGTACTTCTTACAATTTCTTGGCTAGTCAAAGCTGATCCCACACTTGTTGCCAAAAAAATAAATGTTACAAGCGCGGCAGCACCATACTCTTACCTGAGCTACATGCAGGCGGGGTGCCCTGGTTACAGGTGTACAAATGACGAGGTGCGCTGTATTATATAAAGATGGATGTATTCTGCAAGGAACGAGTGGGAAACCTCGTTACTCGCGACCAAACCTGCCTGCCTGACGTTGACAACATAACTTCCGAACCCGTGTTGATTAGGCCTCAAAATATGAAATTAAAATCCAAAATATACGTAATAGCCTACGTGTGTCAAAATCATTTTCTAAAATATTCATAAGGAATTTATAAATTGTGCAAAATATTTTAATAGGCCTACATTTTTTTTAATCTCCCTCTCGTCACTAGGGGGTGCTGCAGCACCCCCAGCACCCCCACTTCCCGCGGCCATGCACAGCTCTGCACAGTTTTGCTCTGCACAGTTTTTGTATTCATGGTATTTATTGTATCTAATCAAGACATGTTCTACATCTTCCTTGATTTGACATCTTGTGCGCAAGCAAATACTCTTCCCTACTATCAGTCCAGTATGGCCCAATCTCATCCTCCTTTAAGTATAAAACTTCTTCTCGTCTTTTTTTGAATCTTCTTTTGTTTTATCTTCTATACAAAGACAGATAGTCCACCGGTGAATCTTTATAATAAAGGAAACTGTGCTCTAAGAGCGCAGGCGCGGTGGCCAAGTGGTAAGGCGTCGGTCTCGTAAACCGAAGATCGCGGGTTCGAACCCCGCCCGTGCCTTTTAAATCCATGACATTCCAACACGCACTCATGATGCATGGACTTGGTAAACTACTAAACGAATAGCAAAATGTTGCACGGCTCCGTGGCGTGTTGGTTTATCATTAGACATTACACCGAGAAACTCTCGGAATGGGCATAATACGATTAGTCTCTACCGGAGTCATCAGAACATCTGCTGGAGACATAACGCTTGCTCCAGCCCTCATCAAACACACCTGATCGCTTTAAAATATCAGCCAGTTGTGGTGGAGCAGACTGGACACCACCAGAAGCGCAAATAACATGAAAGATTTCATTAATAGTCAGTAAACGTTATATGGCTGATTGGGTGTAAAATTGATATTAATTAGAACGATTAATAAGCAGGGCATTACGATGGCATACATATGTATGATCGTCTTTTATTTTACCTGCATTTACTTAATGATAATAATAATAATAATAATAAAAAACAAATCTAACTCTAAAAGATAGAAAAGGAGAGCAGTTATTAGATGTTATTTCACCTCGTAATGTGGTGAAATGTGTATTAAAAATAAAAAAATCTTGCAGAACACGATGAATAAGTTAATTTTATTTGATTTTTTTTTACTTTTATATGCCATTATTTCATAGAAATGTTGCGTTATTCAACAACCTACAACACATCTGTCGAATTCAAATTCTTTATTAATATAAAATAAATCTATATTATAAAAGGGCAAGTATGAGTAATAAACATAGACTGTATAATAAATCACTGATATGTAGCACATAAATCGAGAAATTAATAAATGTTAAATAAATAAATGTTTTTGAAACCGGAAGCGCGGTTGTCTGCTGTGTGACGTCACTGTAATTTCCTCTTTAGCAAAAGGCAACGTCACAATCTCAGCAACAGAGGGCGATAGAGAGCAACACAACAGTGCAGCAATCCTACAGGTTTGATTGCAGATTCATAAATCGCATGTTTTAATGTATTTAAAAGCCCCACATCGATCACACTTGTGACGTTCAGCGCAAAAAAAGAGGAGATACAGAACAATCTACAACTGCATCATTAATACACTTCCTCAGGTCCTCAGTTCAACTAACATGACATCCCAGTCAAAAAAAAAAAAAAACTAAATGGATGGATGCTATGATGAAAAGGCCATTTAGCCGACAAAACAGTGAAAAGAAGTAAACTCGGCCATAACGACTCCGGGGTTTCTAAGAACTTCCCTTCCTAGTGTCTATATTTGGAAATGACTTCTAGGAAAATAGAAACTGCCAGCTCCGTATCCAGTTCCACGTGTTTAACTTCGCTCCCTTTTAAAGCAAAAGACAAGCATCGGGAAGCAGCGCCCTCGCACGTGAGCAATTTTTCATTCTGCCACCCATTGATGATCATTAATAGACTTGAGAATGTGAGCGAGGAATCTAGCGCACAATTGACGCGTGTTGCTGGGAATGGCATCTCCCCCTGCACGGCCCCTGCTCAGTGCTTTACCTAGTAGCGTGACCATGAAGCAATGCACGAGCAGTGAGATCTTAACATGCACAGACTCAGTCTGCTGCCCATCTCACCAGCGGGAGCACGTACAGCGTGCACTTAAACAAAAAATATCTGATTCACATCAGCCACATGTTTCTTTCAACCCCACAGCACATCTTTATTCATTCGAGGTAAGTTTCCAGCGATATCGCATCGATGCGCGTGCTTTCAAACGCAGGTGTGATCGGAATCAGAACACTTATTGATTCCACTGATGATGATGGTGATGTCATAATAGGTTTTCTGCGAAACGTTACAATGGGAATATGCGGTAGAATTTAACACGGACATGTAGAGATCGTCAATGGGATGCGTCTTTTAAAGCATCGGCATAAAATTTTAGGTGCATCTTGCTGCTTTTCGCAGATGTTGCTTCCCGACAGAGGCAGACAGATTGTGTCTGAGAGAGTACCTGAACTCTCTGGGGAGTCGAACACACTGTCTGGGACTCAATTGACGCCCAGTTGTCTCCTTACAAACAACCCTTAATAATTCGGACAGCGTTTTAATAAAGCCTTGCTCAAATCATACGCTTGAAAAGTTCATGTGATCGCTTTTGTGGCCACTGTGATATGTTATTGCATGTGTTTTTTCATTGAAGACATGGCTAAAGAAGGTCACTTGCTGTGATAGAAAACATCAAATTAATGAACGTGCAGTGCATATGGCTATTCAGTTAAATTCAAGTTTATTTGTATTTATAGCACTTTTAATAATAGGCTACCTATTGTTTTGAATTTGAACAGAAAATGCATGTTTCAGTGTTATAATCAGGAAGCATTCTTTAATCATTAGTCAAAGTAATGTCTAATGGCAGTAATACACAGCTATAAGAAGATGCGGTTAATTTTTGGTTAGTAGGCCTATTAGTCATATTTAGGCTATATCAAATTACAGTGGAATTCTTTAGCCGTAATTGGGGTAAATGTATTTGGTCATAATTGCTTCTTATTATCTGTCTGTGTTTGAATATGCACCGTGATTTCAGTGACGGGACTTTGGGGGCAAGATGAGTATTGATCTCAATCCAACTGGCCCGTAAAGTCCCGCTTCTGGGACTCACTCTAACAGCGTGACAAGTGTACATATAGTTAAACTTAAAGTTGTTATTTCTCAATAAACTTGATCATTAACAGGTACTTAATTTAATATGATCTTGTTGACGTTTGTGCCGGATGATTGTGAGGCAAATGGTTTTTATTGCATAAATGTTGTGCAATAAACTTCAATCATACACTGTTTTTACAGCAATTGCATAAAAAAAAAATCTGGTTCCCCAAAGAACCTTTCAGTAAACACAAAAGAGCTGTTATTTTATTAGGGGAACGAATGGAATGGTTCCATGGATGATAAAGGTTCTTTGTGAAATCATGAATGCCAATACATATTAAAAAAATCTTGGCACAGCTTCAGTCCATTTTCTTTTGCAACCCGAGTGTTGATTTTGAGACAACACTGCGTTGCAAAAGAATATGATTAGAAACTGTGCTAAAGTTTCTGAATGTAATTCCGCAGGGAGAATGAGGGGCTTTTGGGGGCACTTGTGTTTCAGTTTCACCATCATAATGCCCCTAAAAATCCTTATTGCTCTTGCACTGATCACCATTTATGTTTTAGCTATTCACATGCATATGTTATGAATGCATAGTCGGCTTTTATTGCAGATGAATTTTGCTTTTGGCATAGAAAGGAGTTATGCATTCCAAGGACTGACCGCCACAGTCTGCCTACACTTACAATAAAATGACATTGCTAATACCACCAGTTCCATTCATTTGGGAATATCACACATTATGCTTGGTGCTCAATTATGTTGTGCTGCACCAAAGGCAGCTCACTAAATGCCTTAAGCATCTGCTGGATCCACTCAAGCAAGCATTCTGTCTTCCAGCTGATGGTGGCAACAATCCGCGTTCATTCTCAGTCTCCATTTTACATCATGCACAGTTTGATCTTGCTGAAACATATAGAACAGGCCCATCCCCCGAGGGCCACTCAAACAGCCAGACAAAATAGACAAGCAAGCACTAAAGGAATTTCTACAGTCCGAGTACATTCACACACAGCTCTATTGAAATCGTTTGTCTGTCATTGTGAAGTATGCTGGTCATAAAAGGTTCTATAGGAGTTTGACACTCTACATGGGCCATTCACGCCAGTCATAGTTTAATTATAACATGCTGCTCAAAGCTATTGCTGACAAATATGAATGAAGATTGGAGTAATATAGACTGCTATGTGCTTTATGTAAACAATATAGGTATTTTCCTGATACAGATAAATCTAAGGAATGATCAGCAGGAAAAAAGCCATAGAAACTTTCGCTAGTGTGTTTTGGTGATCTTTTAGTGCACTCTAAAACATGTCATGCCATGTTATTATAAGAACAAGGGGTCTATTGCTAGTTGAGGGAACGGGATGTGATTCCAAGAATGTGAAGAGCCTAATGCCACATGTTAGCAGGGGATAGTTTTGTTACGACTTGCCAAAGTGCAATACTTTAGATTATTGTGTAGTAAACTCTCACATGTCTATTTTTTGCCTTACGGTTCATAATCGCTACAGTAACATTACATTTACAGGCCTTTTGGATTCTGGCTTGTACCTCTTTAAAATGGGCACTGGGCACAAGTCCTGCTGGAATTAGCTGTGGTGCTTTCTCTTTTCTAGGAGAAAGGGAGAGTTTCAGATGGGAAAGTAATTATTGACACCCCACACAGCCAACAGTTCATCCTTCCTTCCTGAACCCACGTCACTTCGCATGAGTTGTGGTGCCTGCATGTACTGGAATAGACTCTAGTGACACACATTTGTGTATGTTAATATTTATTGATATAAATTGGAATTCAGACGGTGTGAGCAAAAGCCACACTAAACAACAAAAACCCTACTTTAAAAATAAGATAACTTCCACTCCACAAATTTGACACTTTAAAGCATAGTTTTGTGTTTCCTGCAAAGACAATGAATACAAAGTTCTTGCTTATTGTTGCTTTTGACGTCATTAATGCCTCTGAATCAGTTTTAAAGAATGCACTGGAGAATCATTTGTGCTGAGTTGGCAGTTCACATTAACAGTTTTACATGAAATGGTTTGGGTTGTCAAAAACCCCATGTAGAATCTTGCCCTGACAAAAAGAGTCCTCACCCTCCTTAGAGGAATAGTTCACCCAAAAATGAACATATGGTGAAAATGTTCTCTCTCTATTCAGGATGAGATTGTATCTTCATTGAAATTGAAGATGAGATTCAATTAACTTGAATGTAGCATTAGATTACATGCTCAACATCCGCTGTGAATGGATGCCGTCAGAATGCCAAGTCCAAACAGCTGATTAAAATATCACAATAATCCAGAAGTAATGTCAAATATGAGTCCTCTATACATAATATTGCTTTCTACAGTAAAAAAAAAAAAGTTGTTTCGCCTGAATTAGGCGAAATTAAGATTAAGCACTGTTTACAGGCCAAAACAGTTTAAAACAAATATGTCAGTGGATTTTTGATATTTGATATGAGACCACAGCAGAGGATGCCTAAAAGTGACTGATTAAAGTTAACGATGTATTAAAAAAATTCAATTTTCACTGTTTGGAGTCATGTGGATTACTTGTGGATTATTGTGATGTTTTTATCATTAGACGGCCCCCATTCACTGCAGAGGATCTACTGGTGATGTAATGCTAAATTTCTTCAAATCCTTTCTGATGTTTGTTCATGTTTTATTTATTGTACACATAATAGAAGTTAGCAGTACAGTCAGTGGAGCTGTCATCACTGTCAGTGTAAATTATTTGATAACACAAGAAAAGCCAATTATATCTAAAACTAAACTGTTAGATTAGCTTCATTTTAAAAGACCAAAAACTGATTAAACGATCTTATCATTTGCTCAAACAAGCGAACCTAGAAGAGATGGGTTGGAGCATAATGTAAGAGAACTCACAGCTTGTGCCTCCTGAGTGTCACTCCATGATTTTCTATTATGCTTATCTTGCATGTCACGGTCGCAGACAGACAGATCAAACCAAAACCTTACTTTGGAAGCAGGCAGCAAAAAGTGTTTCTCTCTTCGGGTAAACATCTTCACCCCTTCCTCGGGGTAAAGCCGCAGGCTTATACCACAAAAAAAAATGTTTTGTAAACATCACATGCCTATAATTTCAGTGCTTTCAAGGTATTTAATGGATTAATAATTGATAACTATTGCAGGCTATAGAATATAGACTTAATGAAAAGAATACATTTTTTTCAAATTTACATAAGAATGATGTAAATTTTCATTATAGTTTGTCAATCTAAATCAGTAAAGGTTTTTTTGTTTGTTTGTTAACAAAATATAAGGCACTGTAAGGTTTAGACAAATTGAACTGTATCCATTGGGAAATAAACTTGATGAGCTGAGAATGCAATCATTACAGTTTAAGAACTAATGTAAACAACCAAATCATCAGTATGGCTCACAATAGGCCAGTAAAACACATTTTTATTCAGTTCATACAGTGCATTGCATAGGCCCTTATTCAGAGAAGCAATTCATGCACACCGCTTTCTTAAAAAAAGACCGTTCATAAACAAGAAGAAACACTTAATTTGCAAGGTAGGAAATAACACGCAGTTAAATTTGACCATTGCGGTGCTTGTAAATGCCGATAGGTATCTCTTAAATGTCAAGACGTACCCATGCAATAATTCTTCTGCTATAAACACCATCCCGTGCAATGATTCTCACGGGTCTCGGCAGGGTAAGATACGAGAAAATTACACGTGACAAGTCCCCCTTGCGCAACGCAAGAGGAATATGTTTACCGTTTCTTACCCTACGGTTATATTTAGAAATCAAGAGAAAGTTTGAACTGAAGACAGAGTGCATGTCATTAGAGAGCATCAAACGTCACCTTGCTGCTTCTGCCATGAGAGTATATCTTTATCTGACACAGATAAATCCACAGCTTAAGCCTTTCAACTTCACTTTAATGTCATTTCACAGATTTTCTCAAATCTAGCTAATTCATAGATATCTTTAAACAAAAGTTTGGTTTTAACATTAAAAAAAGTGTTGTGTGTTTGTGTGTGTGTATAATATTTCCTACATTTTCTTTACCTTACAGATACTGTGATTGCAGCATCATGTGAAAGCAGTAGTTTTTGTTTACTGATGCCATTGAGGAGTTCATTCGCTGTAGTCATGATTTATTAGTGTCCACTGTCTAGTACTGGGGGGGGGGATTTCTACCAAGATAAATCATGTAGTGTTCGGCTAGTCATATGATCTCAATCATGCCCTAATGAGACAGTCTTCTCCGTGTAAAATAAAATTGCTTTTATTTGGCTGCTGATATGGCTGTAGTCGTCATGAGTGGACATCATTTAAAACATACTTTTCAAAAGTAGATAGGCAGACAGACAGATATTGATCCTTTGTAAGAAACGGTAGTGCATTAGCTACAAACAACACAGTCAAACCGCATAGACAAAGAGAAGAGTCCACATCTTAAAGGGGTCATGTGACGTTGCTAAAAAGAACATTATTTTGTGTATTTGGCGTAATGAAATGTGTTTATGCGGTTTAAGGTTAAAAAAACACAGTATTTTCCATGTAATCTACATTATTGTTTCTCCTCTATGTCCTGCCTTCTGAAAACGTTGATTTCTTACAAAGCTCATCATTCTGAAAAAGCGAGGTGTGCTCTGATTGGCCAGTTATCCAGTGTCGTGATTGGCTGAATACCTCAAGTGTGTGATGGAAATGTTCAGAAATTTAGCATCAGAGGGAGTGTCAGGCATGTTTATAAACCAAATAATTTAAGTAATTTGTGGATTAGTGCTTACTGGAGATACAAATTGCTTCAAATGATTCAGTTCGATTTGAACTAGTTCGACCGGTTCACTAAGAAGATCCGGTTAAATAGAACAATTCTTTCGTGATCCAGACAACACTATATGAGATAAAACCCATTACAAACTAGGCATTTGTTGCATCCAGTGGGGCCATAATTACTGATTATAATGACTTAAACTGTCTTATTACGCGTTGTTTATTGCACCACATAAACATAAAACCATGTCTGCATTTGTGATCGGCGAAACAACAAACAACAAGCGCTCAGTGGCAAATCCTTTAAATATGAAAACAAACTTACAGACTGTGTGTCAGAAGCACAAGACTGTCCTTGCAATGTTGTAACTGTCCAACTTTATGGAAACATCTAGTGCTGCAACGACGCGTCGATGTCAGTGATTACGTCGATGTGCGTGAAATGCGTCGATGCGTCCCACTGTTTGTTTACATCTCGCGTAATGGCATACTGGGAATGGAGAAAGTTGTATTCTATCACAAAAACAGAGACCACTTTTATCAAAAGTATGGGAATGCTTTAAGCAGAGGACAAATAAAATGGCCCTTTTTTTTCCTTTGCAAAACCGATATGGTGTACCATGGCAGCACACCTGCGATGCGCGAGCACCTCAGAGAAAAACATCTTGGCGCTCTCCGGTGTTATAGTTTAACTGGTTACCGTGTGATCTGGTGACCAACTTCCTGGTTCAGGTCTGATATTCTTGCGCTTGCGGCATTCTGAAAAGTTGAGATGTTTTTAACTCGATGCGGTGCGGATGCGCCTGGAAAAAACGACTGCGTCGCTTCCATTATGAGGGCGCTTATCGCGCACATACATTGGAAATAACGAACTTGAGCGCACGAAAGACATGATATGTGAAAAGGCAGCGCGCCGCGAAAAACAGTCACAAACCACCGAGCTACCCCGAATCAGCTCCAGATCTCTGGAAACCATGCTAAACCATAGCAGAACTCTGACTACATTTTATGGTTTGTGGTGCTAAAGAACATTTCATGACGTCTCAGACAACTGTAAATTCATGGCTACTGTGGTTTAATTATAAACGATATCATAAGCTCATATTTACCATAGTAAAATAATTTTCTTTGCCTCTTTTTAAATTTTAATCTAAAATTTTCAAACATTACCTTCAAATTGTCAGACTGACTTCCTGGAAATTACCACTGTTCACTTAATCAATGTCTTTCTTTTGCATCCTTATAACACCATTAATCACTAAAATATGGGTAAACTGTGTGATGTCAATTATCAGAAATGACCTTTAAACACTGTGTCATTGTCTTCATCTGCATGGCTGATGAGAAGTGCTGTCCAATATGGTATCTGTCCAATTAGACAAACATTGTGATAGCCATTAGAGGCCTATTCCTAGTTTTTACCATTAAAAACGGCACAATAGTATCCGACTGCAGATCTCCAGCGCTTATGAATAAAAAAAAAAATCTGGGATCTGTTTTTGAAAAGCGTGAAAAGAATGATGGTAAAAATATGCCAGTCTACCACGTTTGCGGACAATAACAGTCTGTTTATTATAAGTGTGAGCTGTCATTTTCTCAACTGCTGCTTTGAGGAGAGTTTACCCCAAAATGAAAACGTTATCATTTACTCACCCTCATGTCATTCAAAACCTGTACGAGTTTCTTTCTTCCTCTGAAAACAAAAGAAGACATTTTTAAGATTGTTGGTTACAGCTGGCTTCCATAGACATGAGTATATGGTAACAGAGTTTTCATTTTTGGGTGAACTATAACTTTAAATGCATGAACTCTTTAAATTCTGATTGGCTTGCAATGTATTTATTGTATATCAGCTGGAGGAGAAATACTTTAAAGAGTATCCCAACCATATCACTCCTCTGTATCATTATAGTTGTAGTGTGGTCTTTGCTATTCTTATAGAATTATGATTATTGAAACCGTATATTCAATAATATAGCAGTCATGCTTGCTGTGAACGGGTCTTTACTGTAAACAGCGCAGTGAGGATGAGTGACCCACCCAGATGATTCAGTTGTGTATGAACACTTGAACTACTCTGATCTATTCAAACTCAAACTGATAACTTAAGTTATTCAGACCTATTGAAAAAAAATTCTTAAAGGTTGTTTGTTCCTGAATAAGACTTCATTAGTTCTGACTGTAAACAGCACAATCAGCGAATATTTAAGTTTATACATGCATCTTTATTGCTGAAATGTTGATGTTTTAGTGGTTTACAATGCTACATGCTAGCTTTGCTACTGTAAAGCTTTGTAACTTTGAAAACAGTGACACTCCCATCTATTTACTGAGAAACATAGCTTTGCCATTGTTAACAACAGTTCTGCATAGTGGTACTACTTCTGTGTTTTTATGTTGTCAGCAAGCCCAGAAGTAGAGAGTTTGCCACCACAGCAGAGATATCATGACGGTTAACAGTACAAAACTTGAAAGACCTGGGATTACAAAATAATTATCTCCCAGCAAACATGCTATGCAAGATGTGTTGCCATCTGGTGCTCATTTAAAAGAGATTGCAGACCTGACAATGCTGGTTTTGTTGTTTTGATTTGCCAGTGGGCTCAGTAATGGATCATGCTCTTGGACTTTCTACACTGTCTTTGTGGTTATCACGAGCACATCACACACTGCCTACATGCTCCTGTGAGACGGTACAGTGCCTCCTGACTGCTGTCGCAAACATCTTATTTCTCAAAACTCTAAAAAATGAAGCTTCCAAAAGGGGATTTGGCAGCGATTGCATAAAGAAATTTTTTATGGATTCCAAAAGAACCTTTTAGTAAACAATTTTAAAAGTGTGTGAAGTGGGTTTTTAATAATCTTAAGTATTTTTTTACTATGTTGTCCATTGTAATACATACCTACATACAGTATTTCCAAGGGAAATGTTCCATGGATGTTAATGTGTACGGTAACTTTTATTCACAGTGGATCATGGATGCAATATCGATATTAAAGGAGTGTAGGACAATCTACAGTGTTCATGACATGTTGATTTACCATTTTTGTTTAAAAAAATAAGTTACACTGAAGATGAAGACTTGGAAGATGTAAAAATTGTTTATATTGAACTAGGATACACTGATATAAATTATTTTGTAGTAAATACTACATGAAAGCAATTGTAATTTCTATGTTATATAATTTAAGGCAAGAATAAAAAAAAAATAAAAGTAAATTCCATGTTGGTACTTAATTTAAGCTTAGTATATTTACTTGGAAGTGTTTGTTGTTATAAGGATTATTCAAGTAAATATCAAAGTTCTGATCCCATATTTCCCATAATGCACTTAGCCATGAATAATTTAAAATGTTTAATTTTTCACTTTTTCAAGTTGTATTTACACTGTTTTTTGTTTGCTTTTGATGGTAAGTTTAGTAACCTCGGTGTTCATTTGGGTATTAATTATATTGAATGGACATCTATTAAAAGGATAACAATCTGTCTATTTGCTTGCGTACGTATTTGATTTAATTCAGTACTTAAGATTAACATATATATATATATATATATATATATATATATATACAATCATTGCAAAAGAAAGAAAAATGAAGTGAATCTTACTTTTTTTTTTCTTCAGTGCATTAAATTACTGTTATTTAACAGCAGACGTTTTTTACAGTGAGAAGCACTATTTCAGTAAAATTTATAAACAATCAGTCAATCAAATTTACCGGAAACTCCCGAGTAAACTTAACTTAAACATTTCTGTTTAAAGCTAATAATAATTATGTTTAGCCATTTCTGTTTAAAGCTAATAATAATTATGTTTATTTTTAAAATTAACTAGCCTTTTCTGAGTGAGAATTGTTCAAGCTTTTTTCAAGTAAATCCTACTCCACATTTTTTTTCAGTGTAGTCCACCAAAAAAACTAAAAATAAACATTCGGTCATCATTCACTCATCCATATTTAGTTCAAAAACTGCATGACTGACTTTTCTCTGTGGAACATGAAAGAACACATTTTGAGAAATATCGCATTGTTGGTTTTTTTGCCCAATGTGGAGTGGAGGTCAATGAGGACTAAAACAGTTTGGTTCCCAACATTCTTCAAAATATCTTCTATGTCCTACAGAAGATAGAAAGTAATGTGTTTATCAAAAAGACATGAGGCTGAGTAAATGATAACTTTCCTTTAACTTGAGCTATTCTTTTAAAGACATTTCATAATGCGGCGGTGGACCGAGCTCCTCACCTTCCAGTGTTACATAAAGAAGCACATGTCAACAGTGCAAGTTATCTATTGAGAGGCGTTTTTGTTCTCTTGATCTATTAAAGAGATCAGAGGGGGTGAGGAAAATGCTGACTGGCTCTATTGTCAGTGAATGCCTTGAAAGGCTTAAGTTTTATGATCCATGCATCCTCTTCCTGCAGGGGTATTACAGCGTGGCAAACCATTAGTCTGCATTCTTTGTATCTGTAATGCTCCTGTTGTGTGGGAGAGGAGTGTAGCCATGCTGTCATGAGTCATGGGGTCAGGGAGAAGCAACACACACACACACACACATACATTAGACGAAGCTCCCTAGCAGCTCAGCTCTTAACTGAAACCACATGCCACCCCCTCACAGCCAAACCTATTGAATGAATGTCTTATTTTCAATAAAAGCTGAGCCCAGCTTCATGCATTAAGGTGACTGGCAGTCATCTGATATTCATTTGCTAGCATGTTTGTCTCATCGCTGCCATTTTTCTTGTCTGCGTTCGCAGTGAAGAGCTGTTTTTGGGTTTTGGGGGAAACTCGCTGCGATGATTCCCTAGTGCAAGTCCTTGAAGATTTACTTCCTGTGTGCTCTTGTGGCTGCTGTGTCTTGGGCCTTTTTCAAGGGGAAATGAGAAAGGAAAGCCAGTGCACATGGCTTTTATTTCTGAGTTACATCCTCAGTGTCTCTGCCCACCGAATGGATTTATAGGTTCTGATTGAAGGACAAGATGCACATAAATTACATGACAGTATGTGCAACATCTGTAAAGACAGAGGGCAGTTATGGATCAGTGGCAGAGCTTCCCTATCTTTCATTTACATGTTTATATATGACAAGGCCAGGGAAGAGTTTTTAGACTGAAACAGATGAGACGGGTTACGACTTGAGTCACTGCTCCCAGAGAAACTGCCAGTTGATTCAGAAGAAAGATTCACTGTATGCTACAAGTCCAGACATTTCTCTCATCGGTCAAATCAAACGAAAGTATCAATTACAGATACATGTCATTTTCTATCTGTCTGTCTGTCTAAATAGCTAGCTGTCTGACAATCTCATTTGTACACATTGATTATCGAATACTACTGGAATCAGTTTATTTACTATAATTATGAAATGCAACTAAATCATAAAAAATAGCTAATAAGAAACTACAGTAGAGTAAAACTTCAACTACAGCGCTGCTTCAGCTTCTTAACTGGCTTAATGTAGAAGGCTAAATAAAGGATTGATAACCTTAAACATCTGAAAACATGGTTTGGAAAATAGGTACAAGGGACCATAAACTGTCTGAAAAAGAAAGAAGGCATTATAAAGTAGTTGTTTCAAATGATCATTTGTTAGATCATTGCAATAAAATGAATAACAGTTTTCTTAGATGTGTAAATTGCATTTTGAAACGGTAATACTTGGATGTTGTGTTGTCAAGGGTGTAAGGTGATTTTGGTTCAATAAACAAATGATCTCTGGTTTATGTGCATATTAGAAAAAAATGACCTCGTGATATCAGTGCCAAGGTTATTGTGTAATAGATAACTGAAATAGATACATGTAATAGATATAGGGACATTATTATTTAAAAATGCTTTTATACAAAATAATAAAATGGTATTAGTCCATTGCAAATCTTTATAAAACCTTAGTAGAGACCAATTCTCTCTATCATTATTAGTAGTAGTAGTAGTGGTACTTATAAAGCAAATATTCTGTCAGAGCATATTCTACATCCCTAAAACTTAACAGCTACCTTACTAACTATGAATAAGCAGCAAATTAGGAGTTTGAGGCAAATGGCTTATTAAGATGAAAAATTGGACCTTAAAATAAAGTGTGTCCAAAATCTCATAAATAAAAAACAGTAACAATTCACTATTCCTTTTGTGACAGATTTTTTTGTTGTTGTTGTTGAGTAAAATCAAGCAGTTCTGAATGCCCTCCTCAGGCTTTCTAGTGTGTTTTTTTGATGAAGAACTTGTTTCCAAAGGCTACAGCGAAGTCATTTGTGGAAAAGGAGCAACATTTAATTGAATAAACGCGCATTTAGTAAATGAACTGGAATCTCTAAACTGGCAGTAGCTTGTTGGATCAGTAGCACACCAAAACAAACACTCATTCATACAGGCCATCCAAACAGTCTTGATGTTTGAACAAAATGGATGGAAAAACTCATAAAAAAAAATTACAATCATTCTTGACATGTTGATTTAACTGGCAAATATTCGCAGAAAACAAGAAATGCTAATGCTAAATGTCATGAGACTGCAGGTCAGCTTATACAACACCATCTACACTCATAGCTATGTTACTTGAATTCAAAGGTTCTGGGACGAAAAAAAAAGAAAAACAGATTATTTTCTTGTGCCAGTCGCCAGGTAAAAGACAGTGAGAGGAGCTCCATATGCTAGCGGTGATCTCCAGGGACTTCAATTAGATCCATCTCTCAGGGTGTTAAAGCCACAGCAATATGCTATCTGGTTACACCAATTAAGCCACGGTCAGCCTTATCATCTGATCATAATGCTTTCTACACAGCCAAAAGTGGAGTTTAAAGCCCTTGTCTGGAAAGACATGAGGAATGTTTTTTTTTTTTTTTTTTTTTTTGCATGAGTAGCTATAATGCCAAGCTCTAAATAAACCTGCTTATACAACTTGTAGAGCTGTTCGACTGCAGGTCATTAAACCTTGAAAGTAATTATATGGCTTGCTATCATGAAGGTGATCATCTAGGCTGGATTACACATGGGAACAAAATTATACAGTACTTTACTTTCTGAAGAGAAGCAATTACACCCCTGGTGAAACGTTAGTTATGTTACTATGTTTTATTAACCGTCTTCAAGGGAAAGAAGTTGGTCACCACTCATGTACTGCATGGATGTTTCTAAATGTTCCATTTATTTTCTGTGTTTGATGACATTATTACTAACAAAACCTTTGTTTATTGTAATCACTAGATTCCTTTAAATGTTCAGAAGAAGCCTCTGGAGACCTTCCTGTTCCCTTTTCCCAGCAGCTACTTGTTAAATGTGTTTAAAGGTGCCGATTGTAATATTTCTTCCTAGTTTTCCACTTAATAGTCAATTGAGTCCAGCTGTTCGTTACAATTGTACGTCTTTCTTTCCCTTGAGTTGTTCTGGGAACTTGTAGACAAGCCCTTAAAAAATGCATTAGGACACTTGAGAAAGTCATTTTAGAATTAACTTTTTTGCATTGCATAAGAAAACATACAATCGTTTGGCTTAAAATAGATGGCTCAAACATATGTACAATTCGAGCAAAAGATTATAATTCTTGCTGGGTTTCAAAATGAAACCTACTAATTCTGTTTTGACACTTTTAAAAGTGCAACATTATGTCGGTAATGTTCATGTAGTTATTTATTTTGTGTGAACTTGATAGGAAATGACTTCATTCACGACTTCATGTGACTACAGTTGTTGTTGTCTTTTTTTTAATGATTACATTTATTTAGCAAGGATGCATTAATTGATCAAAAGTAGCAGTAAAGACATTTATAATGTTACAAAAGATTTTAAATGCACGCTGTTCTTTTGAACTTTAATTTTTTCTAATTATCAAGTTACCACAAAAATATAAAGCAGTGAAATGGATTTCAACATAATAAGAAATGTTTCCTGAGCATCAAATTGGCATATTAGAATGATTTCTGAAGTCATGTTACACTGAGGATTAGAGTAAAGATGCTGAAAATTGAGAGAAAAGCTTTTTTTTTTTTTTTAGCATAAGTTGTTTGCAAATGAAACTCTGCTTGATATTCCTATTATCTAATAAATTGATATTAAAAACATTTAAAAAAATAAAAACATTTGCCTTAAAATGCCCTAAAACACTGTCTTAAATTGTTTTGGACTGCTAAAGTCCTTAGACTGATTGACAAATGAAGGTATCATGTTTTCTGAGATTAAGCATGTTATATTCCTTTTCAACATTAATTTATGTTCACCCTGGACCTATATACAACCCTGAAGGATTGAAGTTACAGTTGTTTTGTATTACAGCTTCCAGCAACCAGCTGCGCTTCATGGCTAAAGATAAAGAAAACACCATGCGCAAGGAGTTAATAAGTCAAACAAGTAAGAGCATTGTCTACAAATTCAAGATGCTCTCGGAGGAAGTAAACAAGCAGACGTGAAATTAAGAGCCCTCTTCTTTCCCCCTTCCATGTGACTGCAGAGGCATATGACTTCCATAACTTCATCTCTCATTAACCGCTGATGGTAGGACACAATTGAGCGAGTGTTTGTGGAACTTGCCCTAGATATCCAGATCTCAGTCCTTGGCTCTGGCTGTTGGGCAGATCTTCTCCTGTTTCAGATATCTTCACCCTGCCTGACAACAGACCATGAGGAGCTTCACATGCACTGTAAAAAATTTCTGTAAATTTACAGCATATTAACAGCGTAAATATACAGTACTGAACTGTTTTCTAAAATTACGGTGTCTTACCGTAAATGCACACGTGATCGGTGGGAGAGGGGGAACCAAAGGCTAGCTGACGCATGGAGGAGCATGGTTTCAGTCAAAGTTTTATGGATTTCATCTCAAGTTGAGGCTCATTTACAGGTAAGCAGATCAAAGTCTGAATACATTTTTATCTTAAACTGCAGCGTTTTTTTTAATGTGGGCAAAATATTTGAATTTACCTTTGAAAAATCTTGCCAAGACGGTGAACTAGCATGTATGCAATTTTTACAAATTTCTCCTGAAAGTTAAGTGTGTATGAGTGTGTTTGTGAAGGACTTGCATCGTTTTTTTTTTCCTGGTGTAAAATCCTGTAAATGTTAAACTTGTAAATAGTTAAATATAAAATACTTGCGTTCGCTGATTATTTAATTGGATATGAATTGAACATATTTGGCAACTTTAGAAGATGAGCACGTGATCGGTGGGGGAGGGGAGCAACGGTTAGCGTCTGATACCAGAGAAAAGTCTCTGTGAATAAAACGGATATTATCTCAAATATAATCTCGATTACAGATTGCAGATAACGAGGATATGAAGTAAGTGTGTTTTCCTGATTTTCTGAAACACTTATTTGCACAATTATATTTACATTTTGCATTGGCGCCAACCCAGTGTAGTTTAAAATGGAGGATTTGTTTTAATGTTGCTAAGTTAGGTGCGTATAAAGTTGGTAACTTATATATTATCCTTATATGTTGGGAAATCGAAAATAGGCCTGTAAACTTAATTTTACTTAGGAAGCATAAACTCATCGCCTTTTGCATGAGCACTTGACTGGATAGATGGAAAGAGTAGCGTTAACGTTATGGTGAGAAACGTTTGTTTTTTTCGGAGTGACACATTAACTTAGTCTTTCAATATAAGTCGTATCTAAAACTAGTTAGAGTGTAATCTAAATATATTCGAACTTATTATTAATAAAGTGGGCTTTGTATGTGAGCACATTTTAATTTTAATTTTGCACTGGATTTATTGGCACAAATCTCTATATCACAGAGGAAACGTTACTTCATTCACTTACATTCTAACTTGTTCCTCAGCCTCAAATACAGTTTTGTGTGTGTGTGTGAGAGAGAGAGAGAGAGAGTGTGTGTGTGTGAGAGAGAGTGTGTGAGTGTGTGTGTGTGAGAGAGAGAGAGAGTTAGAGAAAGAGGAAGAGGAGAGAGCAGTAGACAGAATATTTTTAAGTGTTTTTAATGAAAAGTTGGAGGATGTCCCAGGATGAGAACAAAGATATGGTACACCTGCTTGTCAAGATTCTAACGTTAATGTCCCACCTCCAGGAACATGAAGATGGACTGGTTTCACATGCAGATGTAAGTATTTAATTTTCTTCTTTCCACTTCACCACATTATATTATGTAATATTATTATTTGTGTATTGTGTGTTCTCTACAGGTTGCAGCATCTGCATCTGAGGTTGAGAAGACACTCAATCTACCTGCCAATCCTCATCTGATTTTGCTGGGTTAGTGTGTCATTGCACATGATGAAGAAGAAACATTTACTGATGGCTGAGATCTAAAATTGTTAACATTGCTGTTGTGCACAATTGTTAAAATTGCTTCTTTTTTTTTTTTCTTTTTTTTTCTTTGTGAGTGTCCAGTCAACATTTTTGACTGCAGTTGCAAGTGTTTGCTGTGCACTACATCTTCAACCTGCAGTATCAAGAGGCGGCTTGTTGCACGTTAGAGTTTTTTCAAAGGTAAGTGTTTTCCTTTTTGCGTATGTTTTAATCACTCTCTTAGAATCTGTGGTAACACTTTATAATAAGTATACAGTAGTAAAGTAATAAATTATTTGCAAACTAGTTACCTCAACCTTTCTCCTGTGTTCTACTTGTGTTCTTCCATTTCAGTTTTTTCAGTTCATCATCTGAAACACTGTCAAATGTGGTTTTATTCGCATGCCAGACACGGAGAAAATAGGAGAAAGGCATGTAGATCCACATTAAATCCAAACGAGTCAGAATATATATATAGATCATTTGCAAATGATTTATAAGTGCTTTATACTTATTATAAAGTTTTACAAAATGAATCTAAATTCTAAACCAAATTAATTAATCAGAATTTTGAAAAATGGTTATTATACACTTCGGTAATGTGTAATGCAACTTTCCTTAGATGATTCTATGGAATAAACCCAGAAAGAGGCTCAAAGACCTGCCGAGGCAAGGTAGTCTCCAAGAAGACGGGGAAGGTGGTGAATAAGAAGTCCACTACAGTCAGTCCAAAGGTTGCCACTCTACAAAAAAATCGAATGGACTTCAAATGGGACTTCATCTAGGCAAGTGAAGTTACACATACATTTTCATTAAATACAGTTCTTAATACAACTGATTTCACAGTTTACACACACAGAATATTTATCACATTTAAACTTGTTTAACAAAAAAAAAAAAATCAACATTTAAAAGTAGTCAGTTGAAAAAGACTGGTGTGACTCATTTTGGTTACTAACGTTGCGTCCCTGTAGTTTGCATTACATAAAATAAAATAATTTACAGCAAAGAAACGGTTTTATAAATAAAATCCACAAACCTATATTTGACCCAAAAAAAAGTCGTCAGTGGCACTGAGAACTACCCTGAAGAGGATACAGTCCGCACTCATTACAACCCCTATGTTGTTGCGACTGTTCAGTCCCAGGTTACACAAAAACTATCCAAACACACAAAAAAAATTCGAGGTTGAAATAATATAATGATTTTATTAAAACCATGAATTTTTTTTTTTTTTTTTTTCTTTTTTGAGTACATGCACACTATTAATCAGTTTAGTTGGTCCACTAATGTTGCTCAAAGTCTGCTTAATATTTAACTTAACACTCATGAAGAAATTAAGTAAATATGTTTTATGATTTTTTTTTGTTTTGTTTTAACTTTTTCAAATTACATCTTAATGGTTAAAATACATTTTAGAAATACGTTTTATTCTCAAATTCCATTTTTATTCCTGTTACAATTAAAACATGGAATAACAATTGTGTAATTATTCCTTAAACATCATTTTTAATGATTATTTTTATTTTTATTACTATAATTCTTATTTGTATTATTATATTACTTTGAAAATGACATATTCTACTGTACAAAAGTGATATATTTCCGTCACAATCACATCACATTAGACCGAACCTTTATTTTGAAGGATTGATGTGAAGACACTTGATTTTTTTTTTTTTTTTGTGTATGTGGGATAGAGCTGCAACTATTGATTATCTTTTCTGTAAACTAATGTGACGTGTGGGTGGAGCTAAAGAATCACTAGCGCCAGTAGGCTTTTGCATTGAGAGCGTTTGGAAGTTGTGACATTAGCGTGAGGAATAAAAAACATCATCCAAAACAAACCATGGTTAACAGTCAGATTCAGCCGTTTATTTATGATCCAGAATCAGATCCTGAGGCTGAAACTGAACAAGATCAGCAGCAGCAACGACTCGCTCCGAGCGGGGCTCGAACCCGGGTCTCGGCATGGGAGGCGGACACACTAACAAGGAGGCAGAGATATTTTAAGCAGTTTTACTCACCGCCTGCGGTTCCAACACACGATCGTGACCCTTTTTCGTTGGGACTGCATCATCCTTAAGAAATAAACGATACGCAAATCCGTCGTCAAACTGGGCCTTGTTTGTAAAACAAGCATCTTCGAAATGCAGGGAACAAACAAAAACACTTGCACAACTCCGTTGATGCTCTGTAAAAATAAACTCCATCCACTGGTCCCTTAATGCTGTTTTTTTTTTGGTAATCTGTGCAGGGTTGTCTTGCCCTGGCAACCAAAAAGACACTTCTTTTGTGACATTTTGCGACGCTCTCGCTCTGATCAGGGAATGTCTGTGCTCAGCCTCGCTATACGTGAGCACGCGCTCTTCCGGCAGAAATGCCCTTAGGACCCATATAAGGAAATTCTGCTCCATCTAACGTCACACAGAGCCATACTCGAAAAAAACTTCCCGAAACTTGTGACAAACCGGAATGTTTGTACTTCAAACGTACAAACGTTCAAACGTACAACTTAATTTTTGAAACTTTGTCGATGTTTAGCATGGGAATCCAACTCTTTAACAGTGTAAAAAAACTTCAGTATGCATGAAATAGCATTTCAACCCCCCCCCCCCCCCCTTAATCTAGTGTTCCCTTTTTTGATTAGCTAATTAATCCTTTGGATAACTTTACAAAAAATTATAAGTACAACTTCTAACATAATATTGCAACTTTTATTAATTAATACACTAATCCACATCACGATTTCAGTTAGTGTACAACACTATTTTATTGTATTCATCACAAATGTGACAAATTCTGTGACAATCCACATTAATTCTGTTTTCATGATTTGATTCCGTGATTGCCTCCATGTTTTTCACATCGTGGAAATCGTAGGGTCCTAAGTTTCTGAAATGTTTTATATTATTATACAGTATACATGTTTTTTGTTACGTTCTATTAAAATTCTGCTGATGTTATTTTAACTTAAAAAGGATTTTTCTCAATTTTTATGTTTCAGACTACACCCCTCCCTGGCTACACTTGCATCAGAGTTGGTGACAGTTTTATGCTTCTGAAACGTTCTTGGACCGTTCTACAAATCCTTGCCAGGTTTTGACTTATTACACCAAAATAAGATTCTTGTTCAGAAGTTGTTTGCCATTTCTTAAAGGCTGTTTTTAGGGGAACGTACACTCCAAGCCCATGCCCATGCATTGTCATACTCATAGCACAAAGCTAGACCTAAAATGGCTGCTTGTTTTGTGTTTTATATGGTCAACTTAAATTTGTTTAAATATGTCCACAGACTTCTGCAGGGTTCATTTTGCACATTGTCTGTTTTGTAAATTGGTTAATTTTCTTCTCTCTTCATCTCATCTTTCTCTAACACATACAAAGACTGACTCTTCCATTTTGATTGCTTATTTTTTTTGGAGAAAGCATTTGAATTATTGGTTGGGCACTTAAATAAATAGTGTTCTATAAGAAATACCCCCTTGGTCTTCTCTTTTCTGTCTATTTGCTGCCACTTTTTAGTATAAATGAAATGCCAGTTTGTGAATTTGTTAAAATACAGATATTTTTAATAAAAGTTAATGATTGGCAAAATTGCCAGTTCTACGGTTTAGAAAAAAAAAAAAAACTAGAATACAGTAATGATCCTGAAAAATTACGGTACACCGCTGGAAACCTTGCTGCCAGTATATTACTGTTAATTTACAAAAAAAGCTGTAATTCAGAAAACTGTAAAATAACGGTACACAGCTGGAAACCCTGCTGCCAGTATATTACCGTTAATTTACAGAAAAGCTGTAATTCTGGAAACTGTAAAATAACGGTACACAGCTGGAAACCCTGCTGCCAGTATATTACTGTTAATTTACAAAAAAGCCGTAATTCAGAAAACGGTAATAAAACTGTAAAATTACGGTACACTGCTGGAAACCCTGCTGCCAGTATACTACCGTTAATTTACAGGACAATTTTTTACAGTGTGAGAGTCCCGTGTAAGGAGTTAACTATGGGATAGAAAGGCCAGTTATGTCCATTTAAATCCCTTAACAAGCACCACAGCAAACAAAAGACAGTGACGGTATTATTAAATTACCTCATCTACACATGAGCCAACAATTGAGTTACTTTTATAGATGTGTGCAGAAAGTAGCTATATATAAGCACTGTGTATTCTTTTTTCATTAATGATTTTGTACACCACATTTTGTAAGGTCCTGAATAGAGTTAGCACTGGTTAGACAAAAAAAAAAAAAAAGAAGCATATTCAGAAGTATTTTTCATATTCCCTATTAGCATTAAAGTTACGCATGCTAGATACTGTCTTGACTTGACGTTATCTCGTTTAAAAAGCAATGTATTTATAAAATATATAATTAAAATTTTGATTATGTTGTGTATTTTAAAATAACGCTGATAACTCTCAAACAATAAAGTAAAAACTATCAAAATTCTATTGTTGTCTGTGGTTCGTGTATAAATAAAAACTGATGGTATGTTGCCACCTAGTGGTGTATTTCTTGCAACCAGCAGACCGATGTCTAGTTTCATTCAGCTCATACATTCATAGAAAAGACAACAAGCTCTAGTAATGATCCTGATGTCATTTCTGTGTAATGCTGGGAATGAAAGCGAGGACAACCATTAGATCTAGAGAAAAGACGAACACCATTTATGAGGAGACTTTTAAGGACACGAGGTGGGTGGGAGCTAGACTTCCTCTTTGGCCTAGAAAAGACAACACAATCTTTGCCAGCTTCAGAATTCCCATCATTCCCTGGATATTAACACATTCATTTTAGGTAAAGGAAATTGCACACCAGACCAGCTATGGTCATATTCAAAGCTCCGAATTATCCATTTATCATGTTCTGTGTGCATGTTAATTTAAACCGGTGTAGTAGGCTACAGCTTTAATGTTGCTTAGAAATTCTTCTAGGCATAAACTGTGTATTAAAACTTTTGGGACTTAAAAAGTAATAAGAGTTTGAAAGTAATCAGATTAGGCGTATGAAGGTATAAATCAATCATCTAAATCATTGTGTACACCAATGTTCAAAAGTCAACCGACTGTTTCTGTTGTTTGTGTTCTACTGAGTAAGAAGGGTTTTATATATATATATATATATATATATATATATATATATATATATATATATATATATATATATATATATATATATATATTCTTGATTGTTCTAAGCATAGACAGTAAAAGAAAGGTTCTAAGTCATTTTATGCCATAAAGCAACTGTTTGTAGTTTTTGCGATGCTGGAGCCCCCTACAGTTAAGTAAGTAGAAATTCCTGTCGTAAATACAGCACTGTCGTAATTCGAGTGGATTGCTTACAGCATTTGTTCCATCAAAAAAATTATTTAAACCTTTTTGTGTCTCAGTTCACCAAACTTATACTCTGAACAGAAGTTTGGGGCAGGGGAAGGATCAGAAGCCATTCGCCTTATTATAAGTTTATCATCAGAATTATCTTGAAACTAGCCTAGTTCAAATACATGTCCTACTGGGCCTAACTTAAGTTAAAGTGCCCAATAAATATGAAATCTGTGATATTTATTCATTCAGTCAATCATTCATTCATTTGTAGCAGGGCCACAGTTTGATGTTTGATAAAACTGAGATTTTACAATAAATGTATTATTAATATTACAGGGAAAAATGAAACAATAACTTTGTTTGAAGTATATCAGGGGCTTTACTATGTCTGTTTTTGAACCAATTTTGAAAGAAATAGTATAGCACCTTAAATCGTAAACCTACTGTCTTGACACACTTCCCACATCCTTTTTTTCAAAAGTGTGCTTAACTGTTTAGAAGCAGCTCTCTTGGAAGTGGTGAACACCTCACTTATTTCTGGGACTTTTCTAAAATCCCTGAAAACTGCAGTTTTTAAGCCCTTTCTGAAAAAAAGTGATCTTGATATCACCATATGGAGCAACTATAGACCAATATCATATCTTACTTTTATAGGCAAGATTATTGAAAAGATAGATTTTAATCAGCTGAACAACTACTTAAACTCAAATTGATACCTGGACAATTTTCAGTCTGGTTTCTAATAGCATCACAGCAGAGACAGCTCTCATTAAGATAATAAATAATATTCACATTAATTCTGATTCTGGCAAAATATCAGTACTGGTATTACTAGATATTAGTGCTGCATTGAAACTTGCTCATAACATACTTCTATAGAGAGTCTGTAAAACTGGGTCAAGCTTTCTGGAATGGCCTCTTGGTACGGGTCATACTTGTAAGGGAGAGGTTATTATGTGAGTGTATGAAAGCATAAGTCTAAGTGGACGTCCATGTCATGCGGTGTCCCACAAGGCTAAATTCTTTCACCGCTTTTGTTTAGCCTGTATATGCTCCCACCAAGTCAATGAAAAATAACCAAATTGCCTATCACAACTATGTTGGTGATGATACGTAGATTTACCTAGCCTTATAGCCAATGACAACAGCCCCATTGACTCCCTCTGCCAATGCATTGATGAAATTAGCAGTTGGATGTGCCAACATTTTCTTCAGTTAAACAAGGAGAAGTCATTGCATTTGGAAACAAAGTTGAAGTTCTCAAGGTGAATGCATACCTTGACTTTAGGTGTCTAATAACTAAAAATCAAGTCAAGATTCTGTGTTTGTTTCTGTAGTAATATCAGAAAAGTAACTGCATACAATCTGCATACCATCATCTCAAAAACTTTGCAAGAATTAGATGTTTTGTTTCCAGCCAAGACTTGGAAAAACTTGTTCATGCCTTTATCACCAGCAGGGTGGACTATTGTAATGGTCTCCTCATCGACCTTCCCAAAAAGACCATTAGAACGCTTCAGCTCATCCAGAACGCTGCTGCCAGGATTCTGACCAGAAAATCTGAGCATAGAACACCAGTCCTCAGGTCCTTACACTGGCTTCCAGTTATATTTAAGATTGATTTTAAGTATTTTTTTTATAAATCACTCAGTGGCCATAGTATGCCTGTACCTATTGTTTGTGACATATTTGTCTAAACTGACATATCTGTCTAAATAAATCTTGATAAATTCTTAGCGTGACAAGTAGCCCCTCTCTCTACTGACCAAAGAGGTGGAGTGCTATTCACAAAAAAACTGTGCCATATCAAAAAAAAATGAGCAATACTGTGATTATTTTGCGCATATTTTAATCCATTCACTTTTGAAAGTCAACTATGTAAATATAAACGACAATTTTAAGTAGAAAATGGAAATGATTTGAACAATATAAAGTCTATAATAAGCATCAAACATACAATACAAGCTCAAAAAGATTTGTTGACCAAATTTTATACTGGCATTAGTAAATGTTGCAGGTAGGATGAACACATCCACAGAGGAAATCTGGCCACAGAGCATATTTCTGGTTGTATGGTGCCTTTCGGAGGCATCTGGCTGCTTCCCTGTCACATCGGCAGAGGATTTTCGCACATCTGTCATTAAGTGTATCTGTGTTGAAGACATAAACATAAACTGTTATCTGTGTAAAATGAGTAGTTTGCATACAGAGCAAAGGAAACCATACTTTAACCATGCATTATGCCTCTTCAGCAATATACTGAGTGTTTTCTATAGCACGTTATGGTGTTTACTGCAGAAACAAGATCTAAAAATATTGTGTGGTTTGGTTAAAAACACAGCCTCTTTTTAGCCTGAAGTCTCCCATCTGTTATAATACACACCCAGTATTATTACTACTTCCTGAAGCTAGCATAAAAGACCAAGCAAAACATTCATAGTCATATTTTTTCCACAAGTTTACGTTCCCTTTTACTGGATTTTTCCGTTTCTTATTTGACCCCAGGCTGTTTTAATGTAAAAAGTGATTCTAAAAGAATATAGATATGCCAGTTTAATATCTAAAAACCACATCATACCGCAGTCAACCTCCTCTTCTTCACACGTCCACTGATACCTGTCCATTTTTGTCTGACACCCAGCAAATTCTGCATCCCCATAACAGCAGTCATGTTTGTGGCAACACCTAAAGAAGAACAAATGCCCTTGAGATTATCTGTAATGAAACGCCTCGGAGAACCTAGCCCAGTTCTGTCTGGTTTTGAATTGTTTTGTCATTATGTAACATATAATTCAAGTACACTTGCAGAAATACAGTGTGATCTCATACATGGAGGGCCGCTGAGAATGTCAGCCAGATAAACTGCTGACTTTGTAAGATTAGTCTGAGCGATCCCTCTGTGGCATGTGGTGTAATAATATCAGCAGGTTTGTTTATTCGTTTTCATCCCGTTGTCTTCTTCCGACGAGCTCTTTCACTGGGAACGGCGATATTGGTCTCTGCATCCTAAACTGAGGTTAAGGGGAAGTCTAATTTTGTGTGTGGGAGAGCTGGGAGTAAGCCTCTTCCAGATGTCTGAGGGAATGCCACAGAAAGGGACACACTTTGACCAATATGCATGAAGTAAATGTAACAAGAAAAAGCGAACTGAAAAACAATATTTGTTGCTTCTGTTTTACAGAACTTTATATATTTGTAGGTAATGTGGTCTTACCAGTCCGCTCTGTCTTTGGGCCACCCTTGACCCCCGAGACCACAGTAACATCCATACATCGCATAAGTCAAAGCTGATCGTCCCGTGCTGCACTTGATCACGCCGGCTAGTTCCAGCAAACCCCTTTTGCCCCGCAAAGACCTCTGTGGCTGCAGGGAAGCCATACTGACTGAAAAGAGTCAAATGCTGAATTTAGTCAAGGCTTTTCATTGACATTTAATATTTAGTTCCTTACTAGATATTTAACATTACGCTGTTCTCTGTTTAAAAATAGTTTGCCACTTATAATGCTGTGTTATTATACAATATTCCATTTGCATTTCTGTAAGTTATTGTAACGCTTACATTTACATACATTATTATATCTAAGTCTCACAATACAACCTCAAATTTATCGTCCAGAGTTTCCCAAGGAAAGAATAGGGCCATTTTTCACCAATGCAGTGTCAGATTCCACTGATGAAGTGTTAGATGCCAGTTGTGTGGGGTCTAAATGATGACAGTTTCGCTCTTAGTCATAAGTATATATATTTTAATGATTTGCTTGAATTGCTCTGGTAATTTATCTCTTCTGTAAATGTTCATTTTGTAAAATTTTCATTTGAGTATGTTTTACATGCAAATATTATTTCAGTCTTTCTACTTCAAAATATAATTTTTAAATATTGTATTACGTGTCATTTCTTTGTAATTATTTATTAAATTTCCTAGCAAATTTTAAGTGATTTTTTTTTTCCCCAAGTAACTTGTCAGTCTACTTTTGTCCATTCTGCCCTACATGCATAAAATAATATTAAATAAATAAATAAAGCAAGCTTAGGTTTAAACTTTAAAATAAACATTCACAACTGTGCAAGTTCGAAAAGTTTTAATATATTATAATTAACTGTTACAAGCTATGAGTGAATGCATGCATTCTAAAAATTCTAAATGCATTACTCAAAGTAGCTTTTAACAATTTTTTTTTTTTAATAAATGAATGAGCTATATATAGCCTAGTATTCACACAAACACTACATGTCTAGTAGGGCACTAATCGTATTTAATTTAATAAAAATGCCGATGTGATATCAGAAAGCAGTGTGAGAGTGAATAGTTAAATGAGAAGTGAGCAGCCTCACCTGTAAATAGCAGGAATGTGTGATACAGCGCAGTCATTGTGCTCACAGGTAACAGTCCAGTCTCTGCTCGGTCTCGGATAAACAGACTTCCTCAGTGCTGGGCTTTATTTAGATACTGAGTAATCTCAGGACATCACTCCTACTGTAATCCTCACACTCTCTCACTCCTGGAGGCTGCTGTTTCCTCAGGGTTAAAATTACGTGAAAAGTTAAGGTCTGGGAGTGTTGGATAATGTAGCCCCTCTGATGACTGGTTTGGTGTTCAGCTTGGGACCGCCCTATGAGGGCTGGTTAGCTTTTCCATACAAACAGCTTGAGCTGGATCAGCTGCCAACTGGGAGGTCATGATCGAACACGCCAGCACACTGTGCTCTCTGGCATTTTTGTCAAAACTGAGTTATACACATATTCTTATTCTGTGACAACTTATTCATTATTTGATGAGTTCTGCACATTCTGGGACTTTTTTTTTAAACATAAAGGTTCTATCTTACAAAGTCGAACTCTAAATTGGTCCTGTCTGGTTCTATCTGTGAGCCAATCTATCTCTAGCCAATCAGCACTTCAGATGCACACAAGAGGACCAATCAGGTTCATCTTTCTTTGTCATGCTGGACTGCTCATTGACAGCATGAAAAATGTCCGTTTTCTGATTTTTTATTTTTTGTAAAAAGTTTGCAGGGTGCAAGCGACAGGAGGTAGGACTATGTAACAATGCAAGTATATTTTTTTCTGTGCAACAATAATTAAAGGGGTCATATGACATTGCTAAAAAGAACATTTTTTGTGTGTATCTGGTTTAATTAAATGTGTTTATGCGGTTTAAGGTTTAATTACTGTACTTTACTGTTGCTCCTCTATGCCCGGCCTTTCCAAAACCCGTCGGTTTTTACAAAGCTAATCTTTCTGCTATTGAGTGCATTGTGATTGGCCGAATACCTCAAGAGTGTAACCTGAAATGTTACGCCCCTCATCATACTGTGGTGCAGTCTCCCAGCACGATGAGACAAAACCAATAAAACCCATTACAAACTAGGCATTTGTTGCATCCTGTGGACACATAATTACTGATTATAATGACTTATACTGTCTTTTTACGCATTGCATATTGCATAAACATAAAACTATGTCTATTTTTGTGATCAGAGGAACGACAAGCAACCCTGCTCAAAACTCACGTTTGAATTACTGACTGTGAGTCAGGAGCGCCGGACTCTCCTTGCAAAGTTGTTACTGTCCCACTTTATAGAAACAGCCTTTGAGCACAGAAGCATTGCAGGCTACTGGTTCTGGAAACAGTCCTCCATAAACTGCGCAGCACACATCTGAATATTTGGGTTGAACTGTTCTGGAACAGTGTTGTAAATACAACTTAACCAATGACTTCTTGTTTTGTCCTCTTTTGGAAGACCAAACAAAGTATTTTTGCTTTCACAATGAAACATACAGCATCTCAACAACATGGCGACAGCGGCAGCAACTATATTACAGTGAAAATAAAAGTTACACTTTCTTTCTTTGCGTGAACATTTGGGCGGTGTTAAGCAAATCTTCCCACATCATGACGTAGACGTGGGGGCATGTTTAACCAAGCCATTTTTAGGAGGGCGTGGACGAATAAAGAATATCTCTTTGGATTTGTGACTTTAATCTTTGCAACTTTACAGATCTTCTTTATGCACCAAGAACTTTTAACACTCCAAAGAGAAAGAAAATTTTTAAATCACGTCATATGACCCCTTTAAGTATCTGATGACTCAATAAATACAATTCACCTTTATTTCTCAGAGTGTCACTGTTTCATAGACAATGGTCACGCTATGTGGTGTTTCACTCATTTTTACCACAGATCTGCGAAAAATGTAACTGACTTGAATGGCTTTAAGTGCCACAGTCATTTGATGGTGGATGTGAATAGCGATCAAAATGTTGTTTCTGAAGACACTGAATACGACAGTTTTGAGAATATGCCCCTAACATTCCCATTAGGTCCCCATTTGGTTACTTTTTGGGAACCAAAGAATGTTCTATGAACGTTCCCTGCAGGTTATTTTTAGGTTCAATTTTATAACCTAAAGAGAATCTTCCCAGAATGTTCCCTGCAGTTTATTTTTTGTTGTCATAATGTAAACTTATTAAAACTTTGCTGATGTTTCTGATTGTTCTAATGCTGAAATGGGTATTTTTAAAATCATGAGCAAACTATTTTTTGCTGAGTTTCAAGAACTGAAATAAGCTTTTAATAAAGTGTAGTCAATCGCATTATAATGAATATAAATTCCAACTTCATAGCTGAAAATAGGCCAAAGTTAAGCGTAGTCTGAAAAAGCGTATCATAAACACTGGGTTTATTTGTATCTTTCTTTACTGCACGCCTCTGATCTGCACGCGCTTCTCCAACGTGCACTTTTCTCCTGTCTTCCAAATAAAGTCTCACAAAACAATCATTTTATGTTTTAAAACAAGTAAGTACATTTTCCTTTACAATTTTTGCTTCAGTTAAAGTTTTGCAAGATAGAACCTTAATAAAAATTCCAAGCGGAAAATGACTTTTTAGAATCAGAAGGTTCTATCTGCATTTGACCTGTACCAAAAATCCCCTTTTAAAGATTTGAAACGATTTTGATTTTGCACATTTAGAATACATTAAGGGTCTCTGCCATTTTCCTGTATGAAATAGATGTGTTCCTCATATCACTTTTGCTGTATGGAATGCAAAATCTTTGAAGGTCAATATCTAAAAACTCAGAATGCAGATAGAACCTAAGTCAGCAGGTCCACTATTTGCTCTCTACTGCATAAACAATTCATAAACTCATTTATGAAACTGAAAATACTTACAGCAGCATGTGTCATGACTGTCATTAACCTGATGGGACCAAACTTTCCCTGTAAGTGGTTTTAAAACATAAGACAGTACCTAGATTTGAAGACTACAATAAGATTTCACTTCTACTGTTAATTATTATTATTATTTTGTAGGCTGCTATGAGACGGAAGGACTAAATGTTATTTAATTCAAATGGGCACATTTTACCAGTATTTACCATACTTTCAAAACAAAAACAAAAAAAATTTATAGAAAAAATATGCAATATGAAAATAATTTAGGGGAAAAAAGTGTTTTACAAAGAGAGGGAGGAGAGAGAGAAATAATTTTTGGTTTCCAAATAGTCTTTTTCCAAGCTTATTTATTCAGGCGATGTATAAATCTTTCAGGTGATGTATACATCTCTATTTCAATTGTTTTTTGCTCCAGGGTCACAGTTGTGCAGGTGTTTCTCTTCACTTTCTACAAAATAATTGAAATCCCCCGTATTTTTTTAAAACTCAGTTAAAATTACTGTTCAATCTTGTGCACTTATTCATTTGGTAAGTAGACAAAAAAATAAGTGTTATTTAAATGAAACTGAATCAACAAATAAGCTTTAAAGGCAGTTGAATTTTTGCTTTTTTCTTCATGTAGTATCCATTTTATGTATTAATCTTCAATGGCTATTTTTACACATTAGATTTGACTCTATTTGTTTTAATAGCATATTTGTTAACATTTTGTTAGTATTGAGTAGCCTAATCTGTGCAAAGACAGATTCAATATCCATTTTATTTTTCAAGTTGGAAGTAGTTTAAAAGTCAGTAAAAATAGTCCACTGACTGTATTATAAAGAAGGGATTTTTAGGATTTTGTTTTCTTTTGCAGGTGTTTGGCCTAGAATTTTGCACTACTTTAATGTACATAGCAATAACAAAGCAATTTTATGTGCTGCCATTTCATGTAAAATAAGATGCATTAATTAACCAATGTTCAAACACTGCTCACAATTATAATTTCCTATAGTAATTTGATTGCAAATTAAATAAATGTTCGAAAACCATAGAAAAAATATACATAGCCTACATACAATTGTATGTTTTATATTATCTAGTCAGCATGCCACGCGTGTGGAAATGAACGCAGCTGTTTTTGAGTGTGTCTCAAGGGGGCGCTGTAACCTTCTTCAGCCGCTGAGCGAAAAAAGTGAGCAAGACACGTCACGAAGATCACGTTGCCCAAAGAAGAGACAGGATTGACGAACAGAGCATATGAAAACATTTGTGATTGTATGGGGCGCTCTCTTTCCCGCTGAAAATTGATCTATTTAAGGTGAGTCATTTTTTCAGGTTGGTGTCTTCTGTATTTTTTCTCGTTCGTAATCCTCGTCTAGCCCCTGTGTGTCTGTGTGAGTGGGCAGTGGTGCGCGGTAAAAATGCTATAATGCTAGTTTACCTAGCGACTGTTCAAACTAGAGTTTGCATGACCAAACATTTGGCTTGCACACAAGACCTGTGTGTGTGTGTGTTCCTGGTTTCCTCTGTTTTTTTTTTTTTTTCCTCCATCGAAAATTGATTAAACCGAATCAATTCTTTGAACCGAACTGTTCTGAAGAATCACTTTGCATGAATAAAAGTCGAGCATCATATCACTGTTGAGAAAACGTTGCTTTTTTTTTCTTTTCTTTTTTTTTTTACAGGAATACTTTTACTATTTCACTATAAGACATGTCAATACGTGATACTTAGGGGAAATCTGTGTTAATTACATGTATCTTTTTGATGTCCGTGTATGTTTATTGTTTAAATCCTAGGTGTTGACCACGGTCAAGTCGCGCACGCGCATGGGAAGATGTCAGCCACGGGCCAGGACCGAAGCAGCCGCTGGCAGGACATCCAGAAGGGCTTGCAGTTCATTCAGTAAGTGTTCAGAGTGAAAACCTGTGAGCCTCGACAAGTTTCGATCATGAAGAGACGACTACAGTGACTTCAGAGGGGGAAAAAGAGAGAAATAGCTTCAAGCTGACTTCACCCACTGATGTTTTTTTTCTGTCCTATCAAAGGAATTTGGTTGCGGTTCAAACACTTTCTGGAATGCAAATTACACACGGCTTTTAACCTCACTAATTCACGACATGTTGTTTATCGGCAAATCTGTCATTGCACATGTTCTTTGCATCTGTGTTATAATGGTTTCAGATTGTTTTCTCAATCTTCTGCTCGATCTTAGGTCTACCCTGCCTTTTCCTGGCACTCAAGAGCAGTACGAGGTTTGTGGTTTCCACTCCCAATCAATCCAGCGCTGATCGCAGGTGTGCATTAGATGTTTATATTGTGCGCTGTTTCGTTCCTCTAGGTGTTCATCCAGAGTTTGGTGAGGAATCTTTTTGGCGAGGGAAACGATGTGTTCCTTGAAGGCGATTGGGCACGATCTGTTGAGTTGTACACAGAGGCCTTAAACATAGCAGAGTACGCGGGATCAGAGGACATCCTCATCTCGCAAAACCTGAGAGAGAAGCTTCATGCGAACCGTGCCGCATCCTACTTGAACATTGTAAGAATACGCATCCATGTGGACATGCAACTTTTATTCAGCAAGGATGTGTTAAACTGATCAAAAATGACAGCAAAGGCATTTATAGTCTTACAAAAATATTATTTCAAATTGAAGAATCCTAAAAAGTGTCACATCTTTTTGATATCAATAAAATAATTGCCTAAATAAATCGATATTGGAATGCAATAAAAATTTGGCATATTAGTATGATTTCTGAAGGATCATGTGACACTGAAGACTGGAGTGATGCTGAAAATTCAGCTTTACTATCACAGGAATAAATTACACTTTCATATACAATATAATAGAAAACTGATTGTTTTTAAAGTGCACCGTATTTACTGATCAAAAAACTACAGCCTTGCTAAGCTTAATAGAATTCTTCTCAAAATATGAAAACCTAAAACTGTTGAATGGAAGTGTACAAGCAAGCAGTGTTTTTCCATGCAATGTTTGAAGACCGCTTATGCTGCAAAGTTAATTGTCCCTGTTGGTTTATTTAATTCACCGTAATGATGCAGGGACTGCATGATCAAGCCCTTGAGGACTCTGAAAAAGCTCTTCAACTCAATGAAAGCAACTACAGAGCTCTTTACCGGAAAGCCAAATGTCTGAAAGAAATAGGAAGACATCAAGAGGCTTACGAGGTGGTTGCTAAATGCTCCATGGCAGTGCCTCAGGTCAGAGCACTTTACTCTTGGGTTTTAATTAAGCCTTTTTACAGTGCTTGGTTCGTCATGTTTCATTTGCCTTGTAGGATACTCATGTGATTGAAATGACCCAGGAGCTTGCCAAAATGTTGGGACTGAAAATCCGTAAGGCTTATGTCCGAAGCAAGGTAAAAAACAAAAACAAATCAAATTAGGGGTGTGTCTATTTTATAGCTAGTTGGGGAAAAATATTTAGTTGGAATAATTGTGGCAGGGAAAATAAAGCTCATAATCCATATTTATTTGTCTCTGATCAGACTTTTTTTCTTTTTTTTTCTGAGATCAGCCTGCTTTAAATGTTTTGCCCGGTTCAAGTCTATCAGGAGCGGTTAATGATAAGGTAGGATGGTGTGTGTGTGTGTGTGTGTTTGTTTAAAATTAATTTCAGCAACCCTACTGAGATGCTTTATTTCCCAACAGCATTCTCACAGCTCTTCCTCTGTGGAGGATATTGAAATGGGTAAGTCAGTGTATACCTGTCATCACTAATGTTTACTACTGGTCAAAATTTGAGGTCAGTAAGATGTTTTTTTTTCTTTAAGCAAGTTAATACTTTTAGACAGCAGGGATACACTACAATTGATTAAAAGTGATAGTAAAAACATTTATACTGTTACAATGTTTTTTTTTTTTTTTTTAATAAACTGCTTTTTACTTTTTCTGTTTATTAAAAATATGAAGAAAATTAAAAATATGAAAAGAGTTTTATAAATATTATAATATAAACATAGTAAGCGGCACAACTGTTCACAACTGATTTCTGAAGGATGGCACTGAAGTGGAGTAATGGCTGCTAGGGTTGTGCCTAAAGACGATAGTATCGTGCTTCAACGATAGTCAGAAATATCGACGTAAGCAGATTTCTCTGTCGATAGTCAAGTAGATATTATGCTCTTTCTCTTATTAATTTATAATAATGATAACTATTATTTGTATTTTTATTAGGCTGCCTATTATAATTTGGCTATCAACCTACTTCACTTCAGCACAGCATTTCTCTATCTCTCGCTCTCTTTCTCTCACACACACACACACACACTGTGCGTAGGCTAGGGCTGTGCAAAAAATCGAATGCGATTTTCATGCACATCTCATCAGTAAAGACGCTCCCTTAATTAGAAGTATTGGCATCTACACAAAATCGATTTTAAAATCGGTGGCGATTCTTTGTAGTAACTGCCGGCTCTGTGTAGTAGCTGCCGCTCCACCTGAACCAGTTGTTGCCAAGTCTGCGGTTGTTTTTCATGTCCGTGGTTTGGAGCAACCCCAATAACAATAACGTGATATTTAGTCTCTAAAATGCAAATTTTACCAAGAAAACAATGGCAAAAAACAAAACGTATATTTTAACCCCGGGAAGCATTTTTTTTTATTTTATCTGGGAACCTCCTGGAATCGCGATTTAGTTTTGGACTAGTTTTGAGAAGCAACAGGGCAGGATTTGTTGTGAAAACCTGGCAACCCTGATCTGAGCACACGTGTTGAAGATAATACTTCCAATTAAAGGAGCGTTTTTACTGATGAGATGTGCATGAAAATTGCATTCGATTTTTTGCACAGCCCTAGCGTAGGCACACAGTAGAGGATTAGAGCCTGTAACGTTAGTCACTGAAGTTGTAACGCTTTGACTCGGATAACTCGTTAAATCCATTAAATAAAAGAGATAGAAAATGAGTTGGTGTCCCACACATTTAATGGTTTATACACGGCAACGCGCTCTTCTCATACATGAGAGATTAACTCTTTCTTGGCATTACAAATAAAGAAAAGACAAAATCATAACATCCATATGTTCTCACGTAGTCCTTCTCTTAAGGATTGATCACTTAACTTATAACAAACACTATAAGGTGTTGATGTAGAAGGACTACGTGAGAACCACTACGGATAAGTTCGCTCTGCCTTCTTGTTATTATTTTCATGCACACCGCACTATAATGGGATGCATGCACATACATAGTTATGTTAGAACACATCTCATTCTTGTTCCGGCGCACGGTCCGCATGGAGGATGTTTGACTGATGCATAAGTTCAATTAAACTTCACTCCAAATATATCACTTACCCATTTTGAATACTTTATATTTAACATGTTTTTTTTTATGTCCAATATTAGTGTTAAACTGCTGGACCTTAAATGAAATCTACTATTGATTTTCACCATTGACTGAAAAACAATAATAACAACAAAACCTTACAAACCCTGAAATATTGAACAGTAGAGTGTGTATAATACATAAAAATAAAAAAGCTTAGCACTGCCTCCTTGTCTCTATAGAAGTGGACCATTCTATGCAGGGCATGGGCGGCCCGGTACAAGTCAGCATGCCATTGTGTTCGACAGTGAGTGAGAAGGAAGAAGTAGAGTCCAAGCCTCTTGTTGGTGTGATCTCACCTCCGGTCGTCCCGGTTGAGTCCCATAATCCAGAGCCTGTTCCCATGCACGTACATATGCCTCTGGCCAATGGAACCAGGCCCAGTGACTCTTACACGGTACCAGACACCCGCATGGACTATGATACAGATATTATTGGGGATGAACTGGATGAGCTGTTGGACAGAGCAAGTCCTCCAGAGTCATCTTTGGTAAGTCTGAGAAGGGCCACATATCTGCTTTTGTTTTGAGTGTGTACAAGACATGTTAATGTTTTTTTTATTTTTCACACAGGATATTCCCACAGTGGATGGACCTATTCCTTTACCGACCAGTATTGCTGTCAGTAGTTCGATACAAAGTTCTTTGCTCATGCCTTCACACCTGGGCCATCCGTTTTTGAGTATGGCTCCGCCGTGCACAGTAAATTTGCCCGCACTGTATCACAAGCCAATTTCATCCTATTCTCTTGGTCTGGACACATATTCATCTCCTCTGGATTCATTGGATAGTTTGTCAATTTCAGACCCTCCTACAGGTGCGTTGCTCATCATGGCTTCTTAGTAAGTAGGATCTTAATCCCAAAGTATGTTTTGGTTGTTATATGTACACTAGGTTATGCATACAGTGCATGTGACTGGAGGTGTGCCATTTGATACAGTCCACGACAATAAAGTAGTCCACGCTGTACATTTTTACATGATAAAGAAAAGTGTCTCATCACAACATCAATGATACAGCGACATATGGTGGATATGTTCCCTAGCACGCACGACAACTCCACCACAAACCTGATAAGTGTGTTTGACATGAAGCAGCACTGCGCAGACTGATCAGTGTATGATGACAAAGTATCGTGAGACGGGGTCTAGAGTACATTTGAGCACACACTCTTATCTTCAGAAATAGGCGAGAAGCATATCTTTATTAAAGCGGCGTGGAGAAAGGGTCTGTGACTTCAACCAACTGCCTGAGGCCAGTGTAAAAAGACGACATGCGCGTCTTCGTGAAAGCTTATCAATTGCACATGTTTTAAGCCTTGCCAATTGAAACATTCAAAACAGTTTAAAGCATTCAGAAGACACAGGAAGAACTCAACTGAGACCAAACCGAGCTCTTCTTCACTTCCTCCCGTGCCTGAATGAACTAATACACCTCACCAGTTTAAACTTACAGCCGCTACTGAGGAAACCTCTCTTGTGCTCTACAAGCGCCTCCTGCTGGAAGAGAATGAATTTGCATAGATATGGCGACACAAATAGAGTGCAAGGCTGTGGAAAACACCCTTCTGTTATGAAAACTATTAAATATTTTAATTTGAATGTCGGGTTTAAATGAACGCTGTTATTGGAGTAGTTAATCGTTACCATAAGCACGGCTAACACTAATACAATGAGCATTCGAATTAAGTTTCTTTATTAACTAATTAATGCTCCTATAACTTATATTAGGTTACAAAAAAAAACAGGAGGAAATTATGATATTTACTAATTTACATGCTAGATGCTTTTAAATGAATTATGAATCTTAAATATGAGTGTTCGAGAATGTAAAAGCAGGTTTGGACACTTGAGGCAGCTGCTGCCACCTTATGACAATAGATTTACACTTTATTTTAGGTAGTATGTGTCATCGATGACACTAATAAATGCTGCTGCCTGCCGGCTGCAATTTTTTATATATACATAGTCATTAACATCATTATTGCAAATACTCTTGAAATTTCGTGATATAATTTTGAGGCTACATCGCCCACCGCTACGTGTGACGCAATAGTAGCATGGTACATAATGCACCCACATTTTTTTCATTATTGTGGCGACACTGGCCCTTCTGTTTCGCAATTGAAAAAAGAAATAACAATCTACTGGAGATGCAACAACATCAGACACCAGTGTTGAAATCGAGTATAAAATACAACATACTTTTTTTTGTTGCTTAACTTCTAGAGAGAAAAAGTGCAGACATTAGAGAAAAATTAAACTTTTTAGTGTACCTCTCCACATGTTATCAAATGGCTTAAATGTTAAAAAGACATAGACTACAATTGTTGCATCAATACAGAAGTATTCTTTGGGCTTCGGTCATCTGAACACAATTGTTACCAGGATCCAAAAGTAGTTATTTGCCTCACTTAAAAATTTATTTAGATCATTTGCCAACCATAAATATTTGTTACCCACCAGTGTTACTGTATTGAGCATGTTTCCTGGTGTATTTGTGGTGAATGGCATGGGACACTGGTTCTCATTCACTAATAATTGCATGGATTACTCTGTATTTGTACGCATGAGTATCTCATGAAAAATACATTTGTACATGCATTAATTTGTTCTCAAAGGGGTCATGCACTGAGAAACTGAAATTCCCTTGATCTTTTGACCTATGAAAGGTCAGTGCACTATAAAACATCCTGTGAGTTTCAAAACCCAATTTCATAAAAGATTGAAACTAAAAGATGATGCTGTGTCAACTATATTGGATCCAAAAGTAATGTCGCTTACAGATTATTACAGATTATTAATATACAGTTATTACAGATCATTTTATATGAACTGAGTATTGATATGTTTTTGAACTTAACCACAGCAGCTTGTAATCTAAAACACGACTCTCGGCAAACTTGCCGCTGTTTGCAGATGCGCTCTCGTCTATGGAAGTTTGTTTCCATCACAGAAAAAAAAAAAATTGTGACTTTATCTCACAATTGTTGCGAGATGATTGCAGTTCTATTAAGATGTTTTATTCTGAGGTGGAAACGAGCTTCCACACTCGCCCAATCCTCGTGCAATGCCAGGTGTGTCATTCTCACCAGTGCTCCAATAAGCACCTCATACATGCTCATACATACAGAAACCTCACAGATGTACATATAATGCAGCTTTTCTCTCTCTCTCACTGTATATGATGGAATGTATTGAAAAATTTTATGAAATCGTATTATTTAATAATTATATTATTATAGAATTTATTTATGGATAGTATAATAATAGATAGTATAAATTTATGCAACATACAGTACAGACCAAAAGTTTGGAAACATTACTAATTGTAATAGTATATAAATAATATCACAATATTATTATACATTATATATTATATAATATATATATTAGTAAACAAACTTATTTTGGATGCATTTAATCGCAATTAATCATTTTATGGCACTAGAAATTTTCGATTTGTTCTTATAATCATTCGCACGCACATTTCACACAAACATTTGTGTACACAAGCTTAGTGAATGAGACCCATAGTGTCATTAACTTAAATTTTAATGTATTAGCCTATATCATTGAGCCCATGTAGTGTTATGTGAATGCTTTTTTTTTTTTTTTTTTTTTTTTGTCAAAAAAAATTGTTTACTACCATTTAACTCTTAACAGGTTAATTTTGGACCCTGCTGCCACTGTTTCCTTTGCTCATTTCTGTTTTCCCTTTTGTTCTTTAATTCCTTATGGACCAGATAAACCTTTTAGCCAGCATCATTTCATGCAGGTAAGAGTTCATCTACATCAGTGTGATAAACCTTTTCCTGAACATTCAGCTGTGCTCTTTGGTTAATCTGTTATTTGCTCTTTCAGCTGAGCAATAGCGACATGTCGGTGCCAACCATTCCACCCATCGGCATGGGTTTCAGCACATCCGATAGGACATTTATGCAGGATTATCCACCGCAGTTAGACCTTGCCAAGAACCCACTCGCTGATACCCATGAATTTAAACAGGCCTGTTCCTCATGCTACATTAAAACTGGTAAGCGGCAGTCATGCAGGAGTGTTGCTAGGCAGCGTTTCCAGTGTATGACCTTTTAAAGATGCAAACACAGAGGTTTTGCATTCGGTTCTTAATCACCTGATTGTGTTTACAGGACCAGGAGTGTTGGATTACTCTTACCTTCCAGAGGACCACAAATGCAAAAAAGATTTCCTTTTGGGAAGAACCAAACATTCTGAACTTCCAACATGGAAGCTTATTCGGCCGAGACCCACTAAAAACCAGTACATGGGGCCTTACTATATTTGCAAAGGTAATTACAGTGATCTCCTTTGAAGCTTTATGTTACAGTTTCAGACTATTTACTAAGATGATCAAAACTTCTGCTTTATAGATGTGGCGATTGGACAAGAATGCCGGTATCTTGGCCACTGTACCTTTGCTTATTGCCAAGAGGAAATAGACGTGTGGACGCTAGAACGCAAAGGCTTCATCTGCAGGGAAAATCTGTCTGATCCTTATGGATCTAAACCGAAGATCAATTTGACTGTGCCCAAAATCTTACAGGAGCACCATGGGATATTCATGTTCCTCTGTGAGGTAAAACGCGCCATTGTTTCAATGGCTTGCTTATTTATAGCTATGACTAACTGGAGGTCACCTGACCAAAATAAATCAAGTTTATGATAAGCCCCTTTTCCTGTTGGAGATTTGTTTTTTAAGCAGCTGACTGTGTATTTAACACACCTTCTCATTTCATCATTGAACTGGAATGACCTGTTTTCGGAGGAATGGATTTTTAGTTTCTCTGTTTGTATTTCGTCATTGCTGAAATTTGCATTGGTTTAAAGTTTAAAGAAGCTGTACAAATATCTAACGTGTGTGACTTGGTCTGTAGGTGTGCTTTGATCACAAACCCCGAATAATCAGCAAAACCAATAAGGACAACCCCAGTCTGTGCTCTCACCCGGTGACAAAGCATACATTTGAGGAAAAGAAGTAAGCGTTTTTTCTTGTGCAGATATGTCCAAACACCAAATGTGCAGATTCATGCTTTGCAGTGAATGCCGATGGTCTGAATTAATGACTTATTAATTTATGGCAATATATTCAGTGTGTCTTTTTGTTAGACCATTAAATTTCCTAAACCATGTCAGTAGGTCCACTTCTCACCCACACCTTGTCATGACTTGTTTGAAAGTTGGTTGCATTTAATTTTAAGGTCCTTAAACAGTGTAATTATACATTTAACTACCGAGTGATATTAATTAACTACATGTACTTCCTTTAAAGTTAGGCTTTGGGTTACTTTCATGTAAGAATGCATAATTATAATATAAAGCCTTCTACGGAGCCCGGGAAGTGATGAAATGTTTTTTCTTTTCTTTTTTATAGTCTGTATGGCCTTTTTGAAAGTGATGTTGCATTAACACTTTTTTTCTTGTTTGTTTTGTTTTTATTCTCTTTCAGGTGCCTTGTACACTTTTTAAGGGACAAAACCATCAGGTACTCCAAAATCCGTCCATACATCCCTCATTGCCAGATGGATCTGTGTAGGCATGAGGTACGGTACGGCTGCCAGCGGGAGGATTTCTGCTTTTACGCCCACAGCCTCATCGAGCTCAAAGTATGGATGATGCAGAGTGAACAAAGTGAGCTGCCGCTCGGGATCGTGCATTATCCCACATGAAGGCTGACGGGAAACGCTAACTGTTGTGTTGTGTTGGTTTATTTCAGGTATCACACATGAAGGTATCGTCCAGGAGTCACAGAAATATTGGAATATGGATGCTGCGCTTCATGCTCAGGTAGAATATTTACATGCACACTAATAGATAGTGTATATACCTGCAAGAGATGACTTGTGTTATTTTTATACCAATCCCATAGGAGCTCCCACCGGCCCTGCGCAGATTTGGACCAGTTAACCTGAAGATGCAGTTTGTGTGTGCTCAGTGTTGGAGGAATGGCCAAGTCAGCGAGCCAGACAAAAACAAGAAGTACTGCAGTGCAAAGGCCCGGCATCCGTGAGTCCAGCTCATATGATCCGAAAATGGAAATTCTGTCATTTACTCTTAATTTTGTCAAACCCCACATAAGTTTCCTTTGTTTCATGGAAGAAATAAAGTCATACAGTTCAAGTAAACTTCCTTTAATTCGCAAAATATCACAATTTTGAGTTCAGTATTCTGATAGCATGTCATCATGTGTCCCTTTCTGTGGGCCAGTTGGTCAAAAGAGAGACGGGTGGTTCTGGTTAGCTCTATTGAACGAAAAAAGTGGACTACAGTTCGATCGCTCCCAACCAAAAAGCCCATTCCTGCTCAGTTTGAGGTAGGTTTAATATTTCTCTTCAACGCTAAAAACATGAACCCTTGTTTTTAATACGAACTGAAAATTATGTTTTATTTTCTCTTGTATAATTGTTATTGCTGCATGTTTGCAGATTTGTTTGCATGTGGCAGCTGGCAAAAAGTGTCAGTACGTTGGAAACTGCTCCTTTGCTCACAGCACAGAGGAAAGAGATCTGTGGACCTTCATGAAAGATAACAATAGTAAGTTCACTGCACATTTAAATGCATTACGGCCATATATATACATTCTATTTAATTTGATTGCAGAATAGTTGTTCAGTGTTTTAAGTTTTACTTTAGCTTAGCTTTAATGGTCGAACGTTTCAGATGATGTCAAACAATAGAGTGAGCAGTGTTATGTCGTCTTTTTGTTTGTTTAAAGTAATGTTTAATTAAAATATCCCAGCTTGCACTTCCTCATAAACAGCTTTCCTGTTCTGTTGATAGACAGCAGAACAATAGCTGTAAGCTGATTCATACACTACTGTTCAAATCTGGGGTCAGTAAGATTAAAGAAAATTCTAAGCTTCCTATCACTGTTTATAAGTCCTGTACATTAGTTTTAAATCCAATCCAAGGTTAAAAAACATTGTCATTTTGTCAAAATATCATTTTAAAATTACCTCAATTGTCAGAGATCCCCAAACGGTTCGCACGAAGCTGTTCAAAAGATTCAGTTTCCTTAAACCCCACCTTTCGGTAGCATACTGTGCTCTGATTGGTCAACTAACATAGTCAGTTTTGATTGGTTGTTCCGCACACACCTCCACGGTAAACAACGCGTTAGCATCTGTTTGGGGTGAATTATGTCTTATTCCTCTCACCGCGAAGCAAAAAGTAAAATAAAACACTTGAACAGTCTCGCTGCTTTTTCTTCTGTGTGGATGTATTCAAGCCGCGTGCTTCTGTTTGAATCTGAATAGCACGTTCAGCGCGGGGGCGTGGTCACATTAGATATAACGAAGGGAGACGTGAAAAACAGACATTGCGTTGTTTTCGTATGGATTACTTTATCACAGAATATCTGTTTTCGGCAGCACTTGTTTAGTTTTAAACAAACAGACATGTCAAGCTTTCTATAGATATCTCTCTCATGTCTCTTCGTTGAGTATTCACGGAGTTACACTTCATTTTAATTACGTGTTTGTACATGACGATCAGCGCAGACAGCACACATACTGATAAGACGCTCGGGAGAAAACAGACACATAACTTCTTAATCATACTTTGCGTTGTGATTCGGAGATGCTCGTTGGTCTAAATAAAGTTGGTAATTTACAATTAAAAACACACTGTCTCCTCTACATGATCCTATCACACCAACCAGAGCGTCTGTGTGGGGGGTGGGGCAGGTCAGAGTTCCGTTTCTCCCAAAACGGTAGGCGGAGATTATTATGCAAAGTGTTCCTAGTGACGTACATAGAGATGGGCAAAAGATTTGAAATCTATAACGACTTGTTTCAGCGATTCAGAGTCGACTCCTTACTTTAGAAGCCAATAACTTTATAAATCGTGTACTTTTTGGTTTAATTACTTTGCACATTGTTTACACTGATGGACAGCTACATCATAAACTCTAATACAGGTCATTTTTGATTTTCCATCTGCGTGGCTCTTTAAAAAAGTTTATTAAAAAAAAATCTCTCATGGACACTAAGGCTGCATTTATTTGATCAACACTACAGTAAAACTGTGGAGTATTATTCCTGTAGGGGAATTTACAATTAAACCCAAGGACCAGGTAATATGAATGAAGACCAGGGGTCAACTGAAGTAAAATAGTTTGAAGTTTCATCAGCAGAAGTCAGATTCAGTACTTCTGAGGAGTTTGTAGGCTGCTCTGCATACACTCTCAATACAGCAGTAGTTTTACTCTAACAGAGGTGCCTAGCTAAGTTAAGACTTGGGTAAAAATAATTCTGATTGGTTAAATCATAGGAAAACGGATACATAAAGTTCAAATCCTGGGAACAGTTTCCGATTCTTCCTGGAGACCAGTCCAACACAGACAGATACTAACACACACACCCACACACACACACACAAAGAATACACAACTTCTTCAAGGCTGGGTTGTTCAAACCCAAGCTCTTATCAGGAACTGCTCCCACACATCCTGATATGAAGTACTTTTTCTCAGCTAGGGGTTTCAGAAAATATTCTTCATTATTTTCTTCTGTTTAAAGATGAAAAATAAACAAAATACTTTAATTGTAAATCGATCCTGTAGACGAGAGAGGCCATAATGACCCCTGTGACCTAAGCTGTCTTAGTAAGTTAGAAGAATATATTTGTTTTATTGTGTTTGGTGCTTTCCTTAAACCAAGGAGATTCAAGCACATTCCAGTGAGAAGACATGTAGTTCTACACTACTCGAGCTTCACATAGGGAAAGAGTTTCAAATCATTTTATATTTTGAAGAATGATACTAATCACCAACTTAATAAACCACAAAAGGATATATATATATATATGGACGCAGCAATGGATTCCAGAGTCCACCACTTCATTACAATTTTCAATTTGGATTTTATTTTAAACTTTATTACTGTTATGCAAAGATTTCCAAATCCAGATTATTCTGATCCATCTTTTCTGAACACCTGGCCCTGTCAGATACTGATGCTGTGACTGATTAATCCTGTATCCCTTGTGTTTGTGGATGTAGTTGCAGACATGGAACAGCTGTATGAAATGTGGCTGCAGTCTCAGAAGCCGGGCTGGAGCGAGGAGAGCAGCAGCAGCAGCGCTACGAGAGAGAACGGCAAACAGATCCACATGCCCACCGACTACGCTGAGGAAGTGGTATGGAAACTTGAGCAGCATTCATATTTCCACACATCATTATCACGCTCTTCTTACTCTGACACAACCTTGGTCTATCTGAGAGTGTCCGGTACACACAGGCAAGGAAATTACAAAATGCTGATTGTCAAGAACAACACACACACTCAAGGCTCTGTTTTATCTCATGTTTGCATGCTTCTGTCTGCTCTGATGCGTCTCTCTATTTTCACTTGGACTAAAGTGCTCAAATTTGATTCACTTAAAAATGCATCTCGATCTCTGCAGTGTGTCCCAGTGCGTTGTGCTTCCTCTAGCTGTTTAAACACTAAACACGTCCTGTATGTAAAATTAGTAAGGTAGAGTATAGTGAGTGAACATTAATTGCGAAATACAGATACTGCTTGGTAACCTTAGTGGGAGCATTGTGTCGTAACTTAATAAATATTCATGAATACCATTAGTTGGCTAACTGATAGCGCACACTCTTGAACTCAACATCTGTATTTCAGGCAGTGAGTTTGACCTTCTGGGCCAAGTGTCAGATAATGCAATTAATATTCATGAGCAAATCCTTCACCCAAATAGGACTGTACAAATAAATTACAGCATACTTACTATGAAAAATCACGAGGTGGTCAATGGTAAGCTTATCATTTGTATTAATATATTTAAAACATAAGGTATATTATGCAGTACATAGCCATTTTAAATGATTTGAATGTTCATTTACTAATAATCCTATTTTTTATAAATATACACTATCATTCAAAAATTGGGGATTGCAAGATGTTATGAATTTTTTTTTATGTGGCAAAGACAAATAATTTAGTTTCCACTAAAATATTGAGCAGCAAATCAGCATATTAATATGATTTCTGAAGGATCATGTGACACTGATGACTGGAGTAATGGTGCTGAAAATTCAGCTTTGCAACTTGTGAATTAACTGCATATACAACACATTTTCTTTTCTAAAAGTGACTGAATACATTCCTCAATCTCTAAATGCTGTTTCATCAGGCTGGCAACCATTGCTGGTTGTGTGGGAAGAACTGCAACAGTGATAAACAGTGGCAGCAGCATATCACCTCCGAGAAGCACAAAGAACGAGTGTTCAACTCCGAGGACGATCAGAACTGCTGGCAGTATCGCTTCCCCACAGGAACCTTCAGAGTTTGTGAACGGTCAGTCTAACACCACTCATATCACATGAACCCTTAACAGCCGTCGCTGACAGATCGCTTTCTACTCGCTCCAGGTTCCTCTTGGGCACCTGCACGGAGGAGGAGCTTTGTAAGCTGGCACATGGAGATGAGGAGCTGAAGGAATGGAAGGACCGAAGAGAATTCCTTTTGATGAAACTTGCCAAGGCCAGAAAAGATCACTTGATAGCACCAAACGATAATGACTTTGGCAAATATAGTTTTCTGCTTAAAGATATTAAGTAATGTTTTAATTAATCTTAATCCGTTAAAGCAGTGTGTTCTGGAACTATGATGTCTTGAGTTCAGTATTGAATCGGGCGAGCGTGGTGTGGCTCTCCAGAGAAGGAGGACATCCTCCTCCTGGGTTTTCACAGAAAGCACAGAGCTGGCCTTGTGTTCACAGTAATCACGGCTTTGTTGCTTTTATCAGCAGTTAAAAATAAACGCACCATCGCCTTTTATGTTTCTTTTATTAAATGGCACACATCGGATCGCTTTTCAGGAACTGGATGTTCTCTTGAAACCCAACGCAGAAGGCAAGAACTGGCGCATCTGAGATTCCGATGTCAAATTTCCCGCCATTTTTTTTTTCTTACCCGCGGTTTGTTTTGGAATGTTGGGTCCTGAATCTGTTATTCTACATCCGCACCGAATTACTTTACTATGTTGTGTGTTTGCTGTGTTAATGCCTATTGGTATTATATATGGACCAACATAAACACAATAAAGTCGTATTCTTATCAGTGTCTGTAGTTCCTGAAAGTAAAATGGCGAGGGAAGTAATACCGTAAGTGTATTAAAGGGTTAGTTCACCCAAAAATGAAAATTAGTCATCCTATGAGAAATTACTTTCTTCTTTCAGACGAATCCTGTCGGAGTTATATTAATTGTGTTTGATCATCAAGCTGTTTCACGCCACACAGCGGATGTTGCACTGCATCATTCCAAAAGAAGTTGTTTAAAAGTTTAATAAAAAGCGCCCATCCATAAAGAAAAAGTGTCTTGCATGGCTCCGAGCGGTGAACAAAGTCATCCTGTAGTGAATTGATGTGTTTTTGTAAGAAAAATATCCATAACGTAATAACCACTGTAATGTAGCTTGCGCTCACATTTGTAAACTGAAGCAGTTCTTGGTGGATAACATATGGAGGTCAGTGCTGTGCATGCACCGCTCAGAAGTGATGCACACGGAAACGCGGTGGAGAGATCAAATCAGAACAACAGTCACTAATTAGAAGCACAAAATGAGGATTTGTAAAGAAAGTTAGAGGATTTTGGTATAAGCTAAGAGGAGACTAAAGTACGGAAACTTTGCTTCTGTTAACAAAACGTTGGATTTCACGAGACTCACTGGTGCATGTGCAACACCGGACACATACACGTCATCAGCCTGGAGATGCTTCTGTGAACAACTGTTGGCACAAGCTACATTAAACTGATTTTGTTGCAAAAAATGCATCGATTCACTAAAGGAAGCCTTTGTTCACCCCCTGGAGCCATGCGAGACACTATTTCTTTTATGGATGGGTGCTTTTTATAAACTTCTTTTGGACTGATGCAGTGCAACACCCACTGAGTGGCATCAAACGACTTGAAAGATCAAAGACAATTTTTAATATAAATCCAACTGAATTCGTCTAAAAGAAGAAAGTCCTATACGCCAAGGATGACTTGAGGGTGTGTAATTTATGCGTTCATTTTCATTTTGGGGTGAACTAACCCTTTAATGAAAATTTAAGACCGGAATTGTCATGCTGTAGGCGAATTATGTCAAGACTTGTTTTATCCACCAGAAGGATACAGAAGAAGCGATAACCTTCCAGCTGCACTTCTGTATCTTAATAAAAACATTATAGGTTGGATCTGCTGTACATTCCCTTAATATTTCATTTTAATTCTTTATTTATAGTTATTTTATACTTGTTTGATCTAATTAAACTGGTGTATACTAGTATCTTTTTTATTATTATATTCAGCAAGCATGTGTTCAGTTCATTAAAGTGGTAAAATGACAGTGAAGATGCTTATGTTATCATAGATTTCTATTTTAAATAAATACTGTTCTTGAGCAGCAAATCAGAATATTAGAATTATTTCAGAAGGCTCTTGTGACCCTGGAGACTGGACTAATGATGCTGAAAATTCAGCTTTGTCATCCCAGAAATAAAATGAATTTTAGAATTTTCAAATAATAAAAAAAATTATTAAAAAAAGTCTTGTTTTTAAATTAATGCTGTCTTGGTGAGTGCTTTTATTTATTATTTTTTAATCTTACCAAGTTAATTTAATATTTTGATGAACAATTTTAATTTCATTTCCAAATAAGACTTGTTGACACCCAAGTTGCAAAAACTATTTTGACAAACTAACTTTCAAGCAATATCGATGAGTAGAGTTTACACTGTGCACACGCTTAATAATGTGTGGCATTTTCTTCACAGTTCTGCATTGCACATTATGTGGTTTGCCTTCATCTGAGCTTGTTATATGCATCAAATTTGTCCCCATCTGCCTTGTGCTGTTGTACATTAGCAACAAGTGATTACAGAGCTCTATATTAAGAACTTTGCATTAGGTGTTTTTGGACCAAAAACAGGAAGTGTTTCCAACACAAACACAAACCTTTATGACTAATACATGCCATAATCTGAAGCTAGGGAAATTTACTGGGCTAACTTATGTTGTGTAAGAAACCTGACCATCGCTTATGCATAATATTTAAAAAGTTAACCGAAGAGTTAGGACTTGAATTTAAAAGTTGCGAATGCACATAAAACTTACAAGCAAGCATTTGTCTAGTAACAGGTTTTATTGTTCAGTACAGTCAAACACTGGACAGACACACTGGCTGGAGTGACATAAGCTATATACTGAGCGCTTTACTCACCAGAAGTTGCTTTTCTCAAATATGCAGATTAAATTAACATGCATGTACTGTCCTTGTTCATTTCTGTATATTGAACAGCACATAATACACACACAAAAAAATCAGCCGACTTTAAATGACAGAACCCAAAACATCAATCAAATCATTTTAGCTGCATTTTCAGGCTTCACCGTCTACCTTCCTACATGCCTGACTGATGATTTAGTCCCTATAGACAACATTTGCATGAATACTGTATAAAAATAAATCATTTCTCTCACTTTCATCTTGCACGTACAAACAGCAAACACTGCAATATCACAAATACATTCGGAATTATTGAAACTAAAAATAATACTATGAAGGAACATGTTAAAAACACGAGACAAATGACTTTTCAGTATCCAGGTACGCATTAAGCCATCTATAAAAATAATATCTACACTTTCAAATGACTTCTTCCGATGTAGAAATGTGCTCAACCACGAAAAACGAACGCCTCTGGGGTCACAATAATATAAGAGAAAGACCTCAGTCACTGGCTTTCATTCTTATAGTGGTTTCCTAGCAGGTTTAAATCGGAATCGGCAAATGCAGTTTACAAAATCACTTGAATGTCACATTAAAGATGAAAAGTGCTAATGAAACCATGATTCTAAACATGTCTACATAAAATGTAAGAGCTTTAAAAAGCCAGTTTACATAATTTGGCAAGTTCTGGAATCCTGAAGTGCTTATTTGTAATGAAAAACATGTTTCTTTTGTATTGCAATTCAACATTTAAAAATAAAGGGAGTTTTCACAGCGATGCCATAGAAGAGCCATTTTTGTTTACCAAAAAAACATACAAGTGAACAATTCTTAAAATAAAATTTTTCTTCTACTACTTTTTTTTGCTATAAAGAACCTTTTGTAAAATGGAAAAATTCCATGGATGTTAGAGGCTCTTCAATGGAACCATAGAGAAGCATAACGAACCTGTATTTTTAAAAGAAAATGGAATGAACTGGATGAAAGTCTCAAAATTATCTAAAACTTTGACGTGGTTTTGAAATCAGTCCATTAAAACTCATTTTGAATTTCTTAATCCCAGAGCCAGCTCTGGATGAAAAAATAAATAAATCAAGTAAAAACACCACTAAAGAACTCAGAATCATTTTGATTTCGCTTCAGAACGCAGATACGGCTTTACAAATAGCATTGCACAAAACGCTGACAGTTGTCGATTTCACATTATAACAGGGCTCTACCAACACAAAAAGGAAAAAAAATCAAGTCAAAGCAACTAGACAACTGCATGCACTAGCTTCGTCTCTGTTCATTTCAGTGTTGATTGACACTGTATGTTTTCAAATTCTTAAAGACTGACGGAGTCTACAAACACGGCACAGTATGCATTGTGAAGGGAGCTGAGAGGACTTAGGTGTGGCTCTCGGTGCCGTTAGGGGTGAGCTTGGTCTTGTGCTCCACCCGCGGGCCTTTGGCCGAATACTGGACCATCAAGAAGGGCTCCTTGGTTTCACCTTCCCCAACAATGCTTTCCTCGTCTTCAGACTGACTGAGGCGCTGCAGCCGCAAGTAGCACCAACAACCGAGAATTAAAGCCCCCAGAGCGGCAATGGCAATGAGTATTACAATAATTGTGACGACCCCGGTGGTGGGACTATGGTCCGTGATAGACATCCTCAGTCAGGTTATCTTCAAACGTCCACGAGAGGCAGTTCTGCAGAGTTTGTGTAGGTCAGGGCTACATCTGAAAGACATTAGAACCAGGATTATTCCTCAATAAGCACACATTCTGAGAAGCTTCCTGAACATTTTCTCACTGGAGATCATAAATGGTTTCAAAACATTGCTTTATGAAGCGTCGAAAACTTTGCCAATCATTTCTTTCAAAGCACTTCTCAAACCGCCAATGTCATGTCATTTAAGCCATCTGAAAACGTCTGTGGGGGAAGTCGTGGTCTAGTGGTTAGAGAGTTTGACTCCTAACCCTAAGATTATGTGTTCGAGTCTCTCAGGCTGGCAATACCATGACTTAGGTGTCCTTGAGCAAGGCACGGAACCCCCAACTGCTCCCCGGGCGCCGCAGCATAAATGGCTGCCCACTGCTTTGAGTGTGTGTGTGTGTGTGTGTTCACTTAGGATGGGTTAAATGCACAGCACAAATTGTGAGTATGGGTCACCATCCTTGGCTGTATGTCACTTTCTAAGCTTTGTTACATCATAAAAGTTCAGAAATGTATATATTGTTTCACCTAAATTTGTGGACATTTTAATGATGCATTTTTGTATAATAAAAAGCAAGTGTGACAGTTCATTCAAACTTATTGGTCTGATTAACCAAACCAATTTTGTCAATCAGACAAAACAAACACTATAGTTTAATAATAACACATATGAATGGTATTGCATCATATGTTAATAGTATTTATCAGATTAAACCCAATAAAACATTTGCAGTTGGTTCGTAAATGCTGTTTTTAAGCATGTTGGCCTGAGTTCTGTTTCGTTCAAGCAGTGAATCATTTTGCTCAGTATTTGTTTCAATTGATTCGAAGTTTCGAAAAGCTTCGTTTCTCCCATCGCTGTCGCACTCGTTCTTTGAACATTTGAGAAACAATTACATACAGCTTTACCAGCCATCACTGCTCAGGTCACGGTTCCCCTTCGAGAAGCCACAGGTTATGCAACGAAGACTTTCCATCTTGCCCACGCGCCAGTGTTAAAAGCGCTCGTGCTTGATTTTCTTTTTCGAGAGGCGCGAGGCCCTTCCACTGTCACTAACGCAAAGCTCGCTAAACGCTGTACGACATTAATGCAACACACAGATAACGATCTACTCCAGCAAATATCCTTGCAGTCATTTATATATTAATTATTTTTCCCAAACGGAAAGACAGCATTAATTTTCTCCCAAAGAGTAGCGATATGCGATCTACGCGAGACCTGAATGGAACAGACCGTCTTTTCCAAAACAATTACTGATATAAAACGAAGAAAAAGGATAATTTGAAGTGAAGCTTACCAAAACCAGGCCGCTTTTTATCAGAGAATAACGCTTATGTACGTTTTGCAAACCATCCCGTGCAATGGCGCGCGCTGACAGCTGCACAAACACTCCGTCTGTATGGTCTCCAGTCATCCAGCTCTTATGTTACATACACAAATATCTAAAGACAGCCACTTACATTTCCAGCCCGAGCAGATACATTAATAAATAAATATAGCTTGTCACTGTACAGGAAATGAGATCACGCCTGAAAAAAGGGAAATATCCAATCAAATAGCCTAAAAGCAATGCTGTTTTGACCAGTAGAGGAGCTCTGGCAGGCGGATGCGTGGCATTTGTTCTGCATTCACAGACAAATGGAAAGTGAGTCATTTGTGTATTTGTTTGTGAATATGAAACATTGCAAATTGCTAAATCTTCCCACCTACAGACACGTATGTGTTGCACTGATCGATAATTAATCGATCAAAGTCATTTTCACAGAATAATATGTGCACAAGTCCCTATTTTAATACAAATAATTTAAATAAATAAGTTGTATTCAAATAACAACATACTAAATGTTTAACTTTTTACTTCAAAGGGAGGACGTGTAAATGCACCTTTTTAAACTTTTTTTCCATGCACTTGAAAATAAAGTTTTATGTTTATCTACAACAAATAATAATAATAATAATAATAATAAATTACGAATACCAAGCCAAGCCAAAAAAAAATATGAATCATATAAAAGGCGTTTAATATAAATTGTTAACCAATAACAGGATACACGATGAACACAAAAACAAGCAGTTGCTAGAGTTAAACTACGTGAAAATACCAGTTTTTATCATAGACTATTTTACACATACGGTCAAGCCAGCCGCACTTAGTGTTTTTGCGTGTCTAATCGCGAATTTACGGTATGGGTGCTGGGAGCGGCCAAAATGCATGAAAAGTTTCCTTTATCAGACATCCCAAGTCTCCCGGAAGTTCCGGGAGTCTCCCGCATATTGATAGCGGCTCCCTGAGACCCGCAAATGAGTTAAATTCTCCCGGAATCTAGACCGAGCGAGCAAAAGCGCGCACGCGAAACAGATACTGTGTTTCAAACCGTGTAGCGCGCGCACGGCAGAGAGCGAGAGGGAGCGGGAGACCTTGCGTGTGTGTGCTAATGTGCGTGTGTGCGAAGCTCATGTCAGACAGAGAGCATCCTGATTGGCCTGTTTCTGCAAATCAACCAATCAATTGTCAGTGTGGGCGGGCTTTTATCTCTTCTCCCGTACAAAATTAATCAGTTGTCTATCTAGAAACAATGAACTTTTGCTGTTCCAAAACTGTCTCATAAAGGTTGAGAATGCCCAGGCTAAAAAAAACTGTATAAACATTTAATAACACTTCAGATATGCGGAGTCCCTTTTATTTGGTTTGTTTTATTTTATTTATTTTGTTTTAGCTTATTTTTATTGTTTTTTCTTTTTCAAACTAATTTTTTTCTCCCTTGTCATGTGAACAGTATAGAAAATGTCTTCTCAGATGATTTGCTGGAGGTGTGACTCTTAGTTTATGATACAATAAGATTCATATTGTACATTTTGAGGATGTAATATTTTTTAAATTATTTTTTGTCAGATGTTTTCATTGTTTATTGTGATAAGAAAAAAAAAGTCTATCTAGAAACAGGAGCACCATGGCAGAGGCAAAGTGCCACAAAACAAAAAAAAGTATAATTATAAAAAGTATATTCGGGATACCTCCCTTAAATGACTTTTTGCAGGTTGGGATGTCTGCTTTATACTTGTGTTGATGTTTTTTTTTTAAATAGTCTGCTGTTCACAATGAGACACAATATCACTGCATAAAATGTAATTTAACCCTAAAAAGACCATAAAGCGATATCAGAATATAATTTTTTTGCTGCTTTTACATCAGTACATAATAAAAGTTTACAAGTAAAAAAAATGACTTGAACATTATTGATTTTAATGTTAGTTATTACATGTTTTTGTACATTGACATGTATATTATACATTTATGTATGCATAAATTATTTGCATAATTTATACATACATGTATTAGGACCGGTAAGCGATTGAATTAAGCAAACAGACATAACAAACAGACATTACAAAAAGTAGCTTCAGCAAGAAATATTCTGTTTGATACAATTTCTTTTCGCGGCCTAATGGTTAGAGAGTTGGACTCGCAATCGAAAGGTTGTGAGCTCGAGTCACGGCTGGCAGGAATTGTGGGTGGGGGGAGTGAATGTACAGTGCCCTCTCCACCCTCAATACCACGACTGAGGTGCCCTTCAGCAAGGCACTGAACCCCCAACTGCTCCCTGGGCGCCGCAGCATAAATGGCTGCCCACTGCTCCGGGTGTGTGTTCACAGTGTGTGTGTGCACTTTGGAGGGGTTAAATGCAGAGCACAAATTCTGAGTGTGGGTCACTTGGCTGTGTCACTTCACTTTCACTTTGATTGCACTGAACTTTCAGATTTTGCCTTTGCAGATATTGTTTTTGCTCCACCAAAAAAACGTTAGTTTTTCAACCCCTCCTTAAAATGAACGAAGGTCTTACAGGTTTGGAACGACGTGAATGTGAGTAATTAATGACAGAATTTTTATTTCTGGGTGAACTATCCTTTTAAAAAGTGCAGCCATATACTTTAAAAAATGTATTCACATCTAAATGATAGTTTGACTAGTTATAGTTAGATATAGTTTAACTATGAATATCAACGATATATAGCTGTGCACATGCAGTGGGGAGGTTCTAGAAGAGTTTCAGTAACATACTGATTGACTAAGTGACTGATTTTTGTTGAAGAAAATTATTTTGTTTTGTTAAAAAACATTTTGATATTGTTTGTAGCAAAACTAAACTTTCTACTTTGACATGATCAAAGTTAAATAAAAATACTGCAATGTAATACTTCACGTCTTATCTATAAAAGAATAACTACCATTTCTGTCCATTAGTGTTACAAAATGTCTTTTGGTGTGACAAAAGAACCAAAGATTTGTTTTTATCTCGAAATATCTTTAAAAAAAGATTTGAGCCTATTGCAGTAGGGGAAATTTTACAAAACATTTTTTTTACTGCCTATTTTTCAGCTACCCATATATATATATATATATATATATATATATATATATATATATATATATATATATATATATATATATATATATATATATATATATATATAAATGTACAATAGAAATATTAATGTACAAAATGTTCAAGTCATAAAAACGTCCTGAAATTTTATTATTTATGACCTGATTTAAAACAGTGATTAAACATTCTGATGTCGCTTTATGGTCTTTTTAGGTTTAAAGTACATTAATATTCGTTGTCACAGTGAAAAGCAATCTTGAAAATAGCAGCAGAAGTATAAAGAAAACGCCACATCTTTCCATCTATTTTGACCGCTCCCAGCACCCATACCGTAAGTTCACGATCAGACGCGCATGACAAAGAAAAGTGCCTAGAAGTGTCTACTCTGCCAGAAAAATAAAGAAGACAAATAAAAGTGCGGCTGTCTTGACCGCAGTCCTGTTCATCATGTGACCAAACACGGAACTTGGGACGCCTGTCGCCCATTTATAAGAAACAAACAAACAAAAAAAACCCCGTCTCAATCGCTATTTAGTAAATCTATCGAGATACACACACTGAGGTTGTGTACAGCTCTACTGGTGTAACGTGTCCAGTGTTGTCTGATCATGAGAGAGCCCCGCCCATCTCTGCTGCGGACACATAGCGAGTGCGTAACAAAATAAAGAAACAGGAAACGTTTTTTTTCCAGGTCCTTCTTGAGTGTGTTCCCAAGAAAGCGTCAAAACACGTAAGTGTGATTCTTTCAAGCTATTTTTGTTTGGTTTTGTTTTGAACGAGCGTCGCCTTGTCGTTTAAAGCCTTACCGACTCTGAAAACTTTCATTTCTCGTGGTTTTTGTAGTTTGCGTGTATTTCGAAAGCGCGCCTCAGATTGTCTCAGATAAAGTAAAGTACCGTCACGAATTGGGCAAGACTGTGAATAAAGGTACAGTATAATAAACGTATAATTACTAAGAAGCTATGGTTCTGTTCTGTTTTAAGAGCACCCATCAAGGCCATGGCAAGCGCACCCCCGCTGGAGTCATCCACTCTTGTGGGACACCCTCCTCCTCCCTCGTATGAGGAGGCACTGGGATCAAACCCGCAGTACCCACCAATGCCCTACGCTCCTGCTCCTGCTCCAGACATGAAAACATCTGTGCCTCCGTATCCCGCACAACCCTACTGTCCCATGTATCCACCACCACCAGCTCAACAAGGTCAACCCATCACCAGTCCTGTTGGTAATGACTTTAAATCCACCATGACCTTTTTACGATCACACGTTTCAAACTCTAACTAGTGTTTACAAAATAATAAAATTAAAATTAAAATAAAATAAAAGGTTGTATACATCACTCAAAAGATAAGAAATAATGTCAAGATTTTTTTTTTTAATAAATGTATTCATAATTTAAACAATCCTTTGAATTAGCCTTTAATATTCTCCAAAACTATAAAGTACAATGACTTAAAAATGAATACAGTAATAGTCAGGGTCTCTGTGAACAGGAATCAATTGAAAGAATGAGCAAACCTATAAAGAAAATATTTTCTATTAGTGTTTGAAAATGGGACATGAAATGAAAATGCTAATAGAAAATATTTTACGATTGGGATGAATTTGCCTTTTATTTTTCTTTAAAACTATACAGTAAAAACACTTGACAGTTGTTACAGTAATAGACAGGTTCACTCTGAACAGGAACTAACTGAAAAAAAATGAGCAAACCTGTAAATGAAACATTTATATGAGTGTTTGATATCATTACAATTATTACAATGCACTCTGATTTTTGCAGTGATTTTGTCTTTACTTTTCTATATATATTTATTATTTTATTCATAGTTTAAACAGTTCTTAAATGTTTAATATTTAATTTTATATACAAGTTGTTTACATTCAGGCAATTAGTTTTTATATAACAAATTATATTTAAATAAAACATATTCTGTAAGGTAGATCATACATTACATATCGTAACAGAATTACATTCAATAAAAAATATTTTAAGCCTTATAGCTATTAACCATGTTAATAAAAAAAAAAAAAAATTCCTTGGTAAACATTTTGTAAACAAAGCAATTCCTTTGACTAAAATCTACACAGATTGGGCCTCATTCATGAAACACGAGTAGAACAAATTTTTGTGTAAATCAATTGTAAAGCAGTTCTGACGTAAACTTTTGAGTTTATGAAAATTTTCATATTTTCACAATGTTAGTTGATGATGTACAATGTACACCTGCTCCCCACCACATGTGAATGGAGCGTAAAACGTTCTGTGTTCTTTTTGGCAAACAGAATTTTGATTCACTGCCATTACAAGTTATTTGCCCTCTTTTTGAATTTTATTATTTTAAATTTTTAAAATTGTAATTAATTTTTTATTTTGTAATTTTGCAGCGGAGTTGTTAACTGTAAAAGGCAGCGCTGTTTACTGTCACTGTTTAGCCAACCGTAAATAGAGGAGGGGCAGGACAAATACCTAAACATCCTGCTTGTACAAGACTGCCTGCAACAATGGAGAAGTCAATATTACTGCATATTTTGGTTTGGCTGTATATTTAATTTTTACAGTGAAGACTACGCAGTGCTATTTTACATTTGATTATTCGGTTTCTGTACCTGGACACCTACAAACTTTAAAAAATTAAACACTGTGTAAATAGCACAAATATAATGAACATAAAAAAAAAAAAAAAAAAGTCAAACAGGTCCCGGCTTCACAAACCCCAGCTAATATAATGAAGCAATATGACTGCTTTATTATATTTAGTAAAATTCTTAAAAATGAGATATTAGTAGGCTAATAGCTACATTCCCGCCGTTAATATTCCATAGATCCAAACCATTGCAACTAAAGCGTCTCAGCTGGAAAAACGCTGTGCCTCCAAAGCGTTCTCAAGCGCCACCGTCTGGTCGGTTTAAGAAGAGCGCCTGGCATTTTTCCAGCTGGCTAAGAACTCTTTGGTTGTCAATCATTACTGAGTATTCATTGTTAGGCGTATGGCCTAGTCTTTTTTGCATTTATGCAACATACTGAAGCCAAACCTGAGAAAATAGACCAGAATATTCCACTGCGTTCCTGGACACGCAATTTGCGTAGATGTAGGCTAATTCATAGGTGGGTATTATGCTAATTGTGAATGACCGTGCACAATGTTAACAGAGTTTGTGAATCCGGAGGAAAGTTTTCGTGAAGATCTGTTTTACACACAAATGACTTCACACACTATTTACACACGTTTCTTTAATGAGGCCCATTTATTCCTGCACATCCTTTTTTGTTAAGACCCTGATATTCAAAACAGTTCATGATTAAGAAATCCTATGCAGAACAGGATATCTAAGTGTTCTTGTTTTTGGACCGAAGTATCTGTGCAGACCGTGTATGTTCAGCCTGGGCTGGTGTTTGGGAGTGTCCCGGTGCAGGCACATTGCCCAGTGTGCTCACTGAACGTTATAACTCGCCTGGAGTATACATCAGGAGCATTAGCTTGGCTCTCTTGTGCAGGCCTGGCCATCTTTGGGTAAGATGAAACATTACATAACAAACACTCATAAGGTTTTCTTCTTTGACAGAGAGACATTGCTCTGATTGTTCGGTTCATGTCTCTCATGTTCTAGTTGTATCTACGGCTGCTGCCTGATTCCCTTCTGCGTGGACAGCCTGAAGGATGTGATACACCACTGTCCGAACTGCAGCAGCGTTTTAGGAGTCCACAAGAGAATCTGAAGCAGCTGCAGAATATATGAATGAGTTGTGTAACATACCACTCTGTGTTTATAATGGGGAAACGTTACAGTCAATTCATCTTTTTAGCAAGAGTTAATTCAATATCTGTTGCACCGACACACACATATTCAAATGTATGCGCGCACACGCGCACACGCACACACACACATATCTTAACATACTTGTCTATTCAATTTAAAAACTGTGATTTGACCAAAAACTAACTCTTTTTTTTATTTTTATAATTGTATCACAATTGTGAAGGAATCTTTATAACATTAGATTTACGTATAAACAGTGCAATTATTCTCAATTATATTTTCTGTAATCAAACTGATGTAGAGAAATATTATACAAATAAATATGTATATGCTTTTCACACTTAAAGGCCCTGTATATTCTCCATATGTAATGCAGTTTTTGTTTGTTCCATCAGTTTACTTGGCAAATATTATAAGTGCTGCACCAGAACGAAAAAAAAAAATACTTTAGTCTCATGAAGCAAACAAAGATCTGCTGGAGATCTTCTACTTCATAGATCCATAACTCCAAGAGAATGTAAAAGTTAAAAATAGAACAATAGAATAGAACAATACCTCAATAATTAAAAGCCTTAGTGGACTGTTTGCTCACCTAATTTATATTCATGAGTTGTGTTTTTGTCATTTGGAGATAATGTATCTAATATGCAAACAGAAAAACAAACTATATTTTGTGAAAGTATGTGCTTGAACATCAGAAAAAGGTTTGTCCCCAGGAAGCCTGACTAATTATTATATGAGCTGCCTATGAAAAAGGCTACTATACCAGGACTCAGGCTGGGGTTTTGTTTGGGCACGCTGTTAAGTTGCTGGAATTGTGGCGAGGTCTGTTCCTCCTGTGTTTCCTCTACAGTGTTGTCAACTCATTTTCAAGAGAAGTTGCTCAAGGAAGGTTGATTTGTTGGTTAAAGTTGCTAAATGATGCTGTGATGTCATTGCGTGATGACGTCATTACGTAATCCCGGTGCAAAATTGTGTCAAATCTCAGCAAAAACATATTTAATATATGTTAATTTAGATTTGTTCGTAACAATTTTTTAATACAATTATCGAAAACTATATATCATTGGAAACATCTAAGACTAATAAATAGATACCTTATCACTGTTTTTTGTTAAAAAATATGAAGGAAAAGTTACAGATTAATTTAGTGCACCTCAAAAAATCAACATTACAATAGCAGTTCTGACCTCTGTCACAAAAAGTCTTCTTCGTTGCCTTTTTCTCGATCACACTTTAGAAATCATCAGAAATTATAGATCAATCCAAAACTTAAAATCAGACATTGCATTACCATGAAAATGGTACATCAATATGTTACAAAATGTTTTCATTCATGAATTATAAAAATGTAAGTCTGGATAGTGCACTTTCACATCTGTGTTCAAAAATGCAAAATATGTTAATATGAAGGAATTTTCTGTAGACCTATTGATTTTTCCCCAGTGTAATTTTAATCGCATTGTATTTGGGGTTTTTGGGTTACAGGGTTGCAACAGATAATGTCTTGGAAAATTACTAGCACCTTTTCCATTTTTTTCCCCATTTTTTTTTTTTTTACAGTGTACTAACTCATCAACTATCTCATGTACAAGCTAACAAAGTGTCTCGTAAATGAAAAATAATAGTTTTCAATTATTATTATTACTATTAAATTAAACTTGCACATAGCAGCTAACTTCATTCCTGTGATGCATGTACTAGGCATCTTTGGTTTCCTCGTTTTGTGTAATTAAAACGGTAAATTGTGCCCCTTTTATCATTTGAATCACTTATCAAAAAATGCCAAATCAGTTTAAAGAATTTTAACATTTGTTGCTGCAGGAGATGCTTTTGGAATATAAAGTTGCTAAATGTTGGCAACACTGTTAAGCATTCCCGCTACGCAACCAGCATACAGAGCATGCGTGTGTGCTCGTTCCACTGTTCCCTCTTATCTTTTTGTCATCTTTTAATATTTACTATATTTTAAGGCATTGATCACAGGATCGATTTGAAGGTTTTTCTAAAGTCTTTGCCGACTGCGCTGTATGTAACATGAATTCAAATAAATGTAGGCCTACAACGTAATTCTACCTCTAACAAGTGTCTTAGTTTAAAATAGTTTATTGCCATATATATATATATATAGTGTTTGTATAATTTAGGCTATAATGCAATACATAGACCTTTTTGTTCCGCTTTTGAGGATATGTGGTACTTTACCTATTTACTGCTAAATTAATCAGCTAGCCCACATAATTATGTTTTAATGAAAAAATGCACTAAAATGATTAATAAAATTAAACAATTCTAATTTGAGTTGTATCTGGATATTGATGATTGAACTTAAAGCAATTAGAGGTTTAGACAACAGACTTCCCATCATATTCCCTCTTTATTTCTTACACAAGCAGGTTCTAATATTTATCAGACTGATGCTGGTGTACTAATATAACTTTTTTATCACATAATGTTATATATTAAAGTATTGATCACAGGATAGATTTGAAGGTTTGAACGCTTTGGACACTGCTTTGATTTTGTTTTTTTTATCTAGTATGTTTCTGGGTGCTCCTCAAATGGCTGCATCCTACCACAACACATAAAAACACAGTAGAAGTCATTATAATCCGTAATTATGTCCTAGATTGATGCAACAAATCCGGTGTTCTGACCTGGACACATGATGGTATCATTTCCATCACACGCTTGAGGCATTCGGCCAATCACAACGCACTGGATAGCTGGCCAATCAGAGCACACCTTGCTTTTCAGAACGATGAGCTTGGTCAAAAATGCGTTTCAGAGGGTGGGGCATAGAGGAGAAACAATAATGTACAGTATGTGATAAATTGTTTTTTTTTTTTTACCTTAAACCACAAGTTTAAGTTTCACTTTTTTAAATGTGCTGTTTGCATGAATGATCATACGAGTTTACAGTATCCGCATCAGTATAGGAAAGCGATAAAACAAGCGTCTTCCATCTAAAGACTTGTGCTGCATTTCGGGGGCAAAAAAACCCCACATCGTCAAACAACAATATAAACTATTATATGGATATGGATCCACTGCAGTGAATGAGTGCTGTCAGAAACAGCTGATAAAACATCACAATAATCCACAAGTAATTCACATGACTTCAGTCCATCAACCAGTTTTTTTATTGAAGCTGCATATTTTATACAATAAATAAAATATTAGTATTAAACGAATCCAGCATCATTTGTAATTAAGCAATTCAAATTCAAACCATCTATTCTTGCCAAAATACGAGTGCATCCCCTGTTGTCCTCTCACTTCAACATCCACAGACGTATTTGTTTAGAAGTGTTTTGGACCGTTTTCACTTTTTAACTTGATCTATGCATATTTCTCTCCTGATTTAGAGGAAGTGACCTTTTTACTGGAGAAAATCAATATTATGGATAGAGAACTTGTATTTTACCTGGGACCGAAGGTATAAAGTTAAAAAACATATATATATCATAATGGATGTTTCTTACAAACATACAATTTTTCGCTTCTCATGATGTTGACTGAACTAATTTAATGTCATTACTTGTGGATTATTGTAATGTTTTTATCAGCTGTTTGGACTCTCATTCTGACGGCACCCATTCATTTGCAGAGGATCCATTGGTGAGCAAGTGACGCAATGCTAAATCAACACCTTGGATGGCCTCAAGGTGAGGTTTTCATTTTAATATGAGCTATTATTATTCTTACTCTTATTATTGAACTAGATACATATATACTGAAATATGTGATTTAGGAAGAATTTAAATTGTGAGCTGCTAAATAGTTGAAAAATTATATATATATATATATATATATATATATATATACAGGCAAATTTATTACAGAAAGGTCACAGAAATTCTTCCTTCTTTTGGGTTTTATTGAATTAAAAATGCTTATCATTGGTTAGCACCATGTTTGAAAAAACAACATGCATGATCAGAAGTCAATCATCAGCAACTTCGTTAAAAGACTGAGTATTAAGGGCATATCAACACTGTATTCCCTAATATAACATCTGCTTTGAGAGGGACTTGGCCCTAGAAATGTTGCTGCGTTTAACCATGAAAGATTCAGAAGACATTTTGCCTTTGTCAAACTATCATGTGGTTGAAAGTACAGAGACTGAGCAAACGTTCTCTTGGCTTTTGGGTTGTGATTCTGCATCAAGGCTCCTGCTGTCAAGACAAAAGGAGATGAGCTCTCCATGTGCTATTAAAAGTCTTCAAAAAATTCAGCATTTTCTTCAACCACATAAAATGCAACAATGCTCTTTTAACCTGCATTAATACCATATTTGAGTGTTACATTGTTGCTGTTTTACATGTAAACTATAATCGGTGCAATGATAAAAAGCTGATTGTAAAACTAACAACAGTGTGAATTTTCGACTTTGGCAAGATTGCTTGAATTGTATGGTAAACCGAGGAATATACTAGATAAAATCTTTCTACTGCATGAATCATTTTCCTTAAATAATGTTTATTTCTTTCAGAATAACTACGAGAAATGTATATGCAAGTTCTGTACAATTTTCTGTTTATGCTTGGGATTTCTTTAAAAAAAAAAAAAAAAGAAAAAAAAAAAAAGAAGAGAGTGGTGAAACAGTTTGAAAAACGGGATGCTGACACTTAGTGCACTTAAAACCCCCAAAATATTTTGTCCAACAGCAATCCTTCGGTTTGCTCTGGAAATACTTCAGAAAAATCGGTTCTTCAGATTATTGTGTTGGCTCCAGTTAATGTTTTCAATCTTTTTCTCTGAATCCCAATTCTGCAGTGTCTATAGAGGCACGTTAAAAATACTGCCATTTTCCGAGAACTGTGTCTTTGATTGCATCAACAAACTGTGCAGGCACCCAGTAGACCCAATATTGTGAGGCTTCTGTCGGACCCAGCTGAAATGCCTAGGGTGACAGACAAACAAACAAGCATACATATATGTCTTATAGCAGCACCAAATAATAAGTAATATATTCACAGTTTTCAGTAGCATATTAAGTTTACAAAATTTAGTTTGAGGATGACAGGTACAATGCATAGTTGGTAAAAAATGTTGCGATAAACACGTACCATCATATGATAGTCCTCATGACCCTCTATTGGCTCGGTCACAACATTTTTGATGGAACCCATAGGAATTTTTTCTGTTCTTTCTGCAGGCCAGAAAGAAAAATAATCAAAAACCAAGTATTATGGATAAAGGTTTAATTAAATGATGAAATCACCTTTTGTTCCGATCCACAACTGATCCTGTTCCAGTTTAAACGTGAGTCGTACTTTTCCACCAGATTTGTTGTACATTCCTGATAAAGGCACTGTTGGCAGACGCTCCTGTTCAACAAATAGAGAGATCACTCAGATTTCATTAGTGCACACAAAGAACTTATTCTTCATCCTTATAAGAACTTTATAGCTGGGGAAATGAAGGACATGATCACTAAATCACAATTCACATGATGATGCTGTCCAGTAAAACACATCTGTGTATATCTATCCATCCATCCATCCATCCAACCATATACATATTTTAGTGCTCTCAATCTATTAATTGCACCCAAAATAAAAGTTTTTGTTTACATAATGTGTGATTATAATTGCGTAGTTTTAAAATATTTTTTAACGCGTTAAACTGAAAAAATAATCTCATGTGTTGACGCGCCAATTTTGACACTACTAAATATATACACACACACATATATATATTACGGCTGGACGATATGATATGATATTTTACACTATCCAGGCGATATCGATATTATATAGCGATTTGAGGAAAAACAAAACTACAGGCAAAATATTTTTATCTTATATAACTAGAAAAAGTGAGGGATTGGACATAGACCTGAAATCATCAATGTTGTAAACCTCTGTGCTGCTTAATATTTTTGAGGAAACCATTTTTTTTTCACGATTCTCTTAGTTATACATTTTTTTAATTGTTCTTCGTGTCAGAGCGCTGGAGTTGGTCAGAAATAGAACGCGGCATCAGTTTCACTTCACTGTCATGGCCTTTTCGCGTTGCACTATATTCACAGCAAGGAACATCACTGGGTTATATTTACTTTTGTCAAATCGCGCCGCTCGCGTCTGGTGTAGCCGCTTAGAGCAGAACCATGCATCCTTCATTTATATCTCTACATGGCTCCCTGAAATAGAACTCTAGTACAATCTAGTGGTCTGTTATTGATACAACTACACCTAATAACACGAGCATTCAAGCGGGTACTGCTTTTCTAATCTGCTGACTGCACACTATCCCTCAGTTTGGGAACCACTGGAGAAGGCGATTCGCGCTCTATTTATTTGGTCTGTTACGATGTGTTTGATTACTAATGCCTGTGTGTACTGCGTTGCACACGGAGGACAACAATTTTCATCCTTGACTCTTTATCGTCATTTGTGTTCAAATTTGTAAAGCGTACAAAATTTTACTAAACTATATAAATGCAAATTTTGAATACATGGATATATAACGGTATCCGCGGTATATCATGGAACAACATAATACCGGTAGTCACTTTCATACCGGTATAGCACCCACCCCTACTGTCAATCTATTAACATTTTTAATGTAATTAACTGCAAAATGTGTTGACTACTCTTATCAAAAATTGAATTTGACTGTGACAATTCCCACAAAATACAAAGCCATTATTGTGTTTAATGAGAAAAGTATCAAGTAGACATAACAAAAGTACCTTTAGAAATAAATAAGTTATTAATGTGTGTTAACTGTATTCAATTTTTTTTTTATCACATTATTTTTCCATAACCATTTATTTAAATTAACAGCCCTAATATGTATAAAATTAATTTTGTACGGCATGTGTGCAATGATCAGTCTAATCGCAGGTTTTGCATACCTTGGCTCCTTTTATAGATGGCATGACATCCTCTGGTTTTCCTTTGTCCAAGACTTTTCTATGTTGCTGAGAAAAAAAAAAAGCATCCACAAGCACATTTATAAAATATAAGTACATAGGCATATTTGTAGGAATTATTTCCATCGTAGCTGTCTAGAGTTCACATTATGTAAATAGGGTTTCCACCCACCTTTTGCCTGCACAATGGCTCCTTTTTGTTCTCCTCAGCTTTAACCTCCTGCTGAATAACTTCTTTTGGTGTATTTACAGCTAGTACATCATTTATTGTAGATCCAACAACCATAATCTTTGCACCATTTGTAACTTTGATTTCTCGAAGCGTCTTGTCCTCTGGCAGCAGTCCTTTGTACATCACTTTCTGCATAGCAGGTGGAAGACCTGATAACCATACAAAACACAAAAACATTTGTATTCGCTCATTTCAATCCTGATATAATATGGTGGTGTAACCCATAAGTTATACATCTCCTCATATAAACAAACTAAGGCTTTGTCTGTGCTCTTTTCATTTCAAATGGGAGGCAACCACTGCATTTGATCCAAACAAAGATGCTGCATACAAATAGCATGAGTGGATTTTAATCTAAATTAGACAGCATACTTTTGAAATATGAAGCTAAAAACAGAAATGGTCTGACTTAAGTTTTGTGAAACTATATTACATAAAACATATCTGAAGAAACAGCAGATGTGCTGAATGAGATGCAAGTTCACCCTCTGAGAGACTGAATGACTGAGCGTGTCCTCCATCACCTTAAGTCATATTCATAAAAAAAAATAAAAAAATAAAAATAGTTTGCAATGTCCTAAAAGTAATGCTGTGGTAATATAATAATATCCTTTAAATGTTTAAGGGTGGCATACTCCTCAAGGCTTTGGTCAATGCATAGATTTCTATAAAGTGAAGCATCAGCTTCAGTTTTTCCCTCTGTTGTTTATCCCAGCGTTGTTTAGCGCTCACGTCACTAGCTCCGCTCTTGTGTCATAGCTCATGACCAGAAGAGAAGAGGAGTCATTTTGAGGGAGAGGAGAGGTAAGCGTTTTTGATTTAAGATTACTAGGGCACATGGAATTTTTAAAACAATGAAGTTCACGGGTAAATTATTTATAATAAAAACTACAGTATTCCATTAAAAAATATGAATTTTAAATTTTGATTTCATGGTGACTCTAAACTCTTCTGAAACAGATTTTATCATCTGATCATATATATCTTTACATGGGATTGTCTTTTACTGACTGAGATTAATTTAAATATTGACGCTTTTGGCCTCCGCAAACCTGCTTTACAGCTGGAATTGAAATAGTTTTATAACTGGTGAAACATCCTCAGAAGAGGACGGATTTTCTTCAAGGTCTCACCTCGTACGACCTGTGTGAAACACAAAGCCATACAGGTTTGAATGACATGACATGAGGATTACCAGTAAGAGTGTGAATCTTCTCTTTCAGTTTAGCACCGGTGCCATCTAAAGGAATTTTAAGGTCATATTTGTTTTTGTTCCAAATGATCTTGACTTCCACCATCTCTTTCCCCTCGTCGCTTTCCTCTCCGTTGCTGACAGCAGCAGGCTGAGCTGATGTGCTTTCACCATCACTAAGAGATGCTTGTTCAGTCCCTGCTGCATCTTCTTGTCCAGCAGCTTCGCACAACACTTCTGGTACCTTCTGCGTTACCTCATCCTCCATTCCTACTACCTCACTTCCTGTGGGAACAATTATCAGATCAGGAATCATATTGTTAAACACATTTAGTTTTCAAGGTGCAAATATTGACCTGCTTCAGAGTACTGATATGACAATGTCAAACTATAGTATTTAAGTATTCAAATAAAACAAACAGATGTTCACGGGACAATATTTTAACCAGTAAGATAGCACTTTTGGGAAAACTAGTTAACTATCTAAATTTTGACAGATAAAAGCTGAATTAATGTATTTGATCTAGTTTCACACCCATTACTTTCATGTTTTACTCCTTAAATAGTCCCAACTAGACCGTCTCTAGTACACAGCTTTTAAAAGCTACTGACTAGCTGCTGTTCAAAGGCTCAGAAACCTCTAGTAAATTCCCTTATCGTCATTTGAACCCAACGGTTGAACTAAGGCCAGTAACTGCAAGCATGTGCGACTCGACAGAGCCTGTGTTGTAACTTAGCCAGCCCGCTGTGCTAATATTCGCAAGCTCATATCAAGACCGTGTCTCAAAATTCACGAAGCTGTCTATCTAGACAGCATCTTTGGGCAACGTACTGTGGACTCGATTGGAACCTTCGTTCGAACGTTCCGAAAGCTTCCATAAGCGTTAATCGAAAGTTCCAGAAAGGGTCAAACGTTTCAGCATTCCTCCAAATGCGGTCTAGGTAGACGGCTCTCTAGATTTTGTGACACAGCCGAAGTTTTCGACATGGCTAATCACAGAATATCTAGCTATTTTTTCACCTTGACAAGTTAAAAGAGCATCTATTCGGTGTACTACAAATATCAGATAACTGGAACTGATGTAATACGCCGCAAATTATCACCGCAAAAACGGTGCAATTGGCATTTATGTACATTTTCACGCTACCTACCATCCTGCGCCGCCATGATGATTGTGTACAATATAAGGAAAGGCTTCTGGGAAAGAGCGTGCTGTCAGTGAATGAGCTCCGCGGCTTTCCGTAGTGACTTTGCGATTTAAAAATCAGGTTCATGAAACGTAACGAGAGGACTTTTTTTTGGACCGTAACTCAGTTATATGGAATGGACAAAATTCTGACTTGTTTGACCAAAAATAAAATAAAAATAAAAATAAGTTCCTAACAGGCTACACCATAAACACCAGTAAACTATAAAGTTTATAATATAGTAGTTAACCCAATTGCTCCTTACTCATCACAAATGCCCATTTAGTGTTTGTTGCCAGTTGCAAAGCACTGACTTTTCTAACTTTGTAAAAATGATTTTATCCCATAACCATATTAGCAATTTTTAGTGACTGAAAACAGGCCATTTTTCGTTTTAATTGCTTTTTTAAAAATTGCTATTCCTTGCAACATGTTACATAAATAAATGTAAATTTCAAGAAATGTGTTGATTCTTTTGATTCTACTATGATAATTTGATGTTTTGTGACCCTCTTGGAATAATTTTTTTTTGCTTCTAAATTGTATGCTTTGCTGTAATTCAAATATATATATTATATATTAGTTTTTTGACAACATGACATCAGAGGGATACAACTTAGCATACATTACATAAAATGCATTAACAATGCATCCAAAGTCATTTGAACTAATGGAAGAGAAGAAAGACGAAAAAAGGAGGAACAGAACAAATAAAGAAAAAAGGATTATATAATAATAATAATAATAATAATAATAATAATAATAATAATAATAATAAATCAAACCAAGTATTAATCACGGTACATGAAAGATCTCATCATATCTCCTTTAAAAAAAAGAAATGCATTTTTTTTATGAATTAAGGTAATTCAAAAAGTAAACATAACGAGGATCCCAGATGTGACGTAGCCTGTCAACGAAAGATGATTTCCACATAATAGCGATTGGCACGCGCTCTGTGGATATTGCTTATAGATCTACGGATGAACTAAGCGTAAACTTACCCTACCTTACCTCGAGGGGCTGGTGATCTTTCAGCGCTTACACAATCGACCAACATTTGAAAGCAATTTGTAAACAAATACAGATCATTGCGCGAACATTCTAGTGTTCATAAGACACACAGTGAATCGCTGCTGCCTGATGTTAAAGATCGCGCGTGACCCATGCAACAGCGACTGCGTGTTAAAGTTTGGCTCTGTGAATCGGGTAAGTTATTGCAGTGATACAGTGTTATTGACGGCAAGCATGTGTAACTAACTAGCACAATGCTTTAGCTAACCTCTACAACTCGGATGTATTAAATAGCTTAACGATACAAAGAGATATTATGAGATCATCATCAACATTTTACACGATAATTCTGTACTGTACTCTCTCTCTCTTTCTCTCTCTCTCTCTCCCTCTCTCTCTCTCTCTAAGCTTGATATATTTTGGGATTTTTTTTATTTTATTTTGAGCCATGCTTCTTCTGAAGTAGCTGCCACGGAAACCATCACGTGGATCTTGCATTCCAGTAACTTTCATCTCATGCTTGATGGTCACGAGGCGCGTGCACGTCTGTGACCACGAACTTGTATTCGCTAACGTTTAACTGCTGTATTAGATATGAAGCAATAACAGTGTAATACACATGCTGTAGATCACTAATTACATTAACTTATTTTGTTTTCACACAGTTTGTTTTCCTGGATGCTGGTTTTATTTACATGGATTAAGGCACACTGGCTGAAACTCTGGCATCTTACAGGAGGACTTGAATGAGCTGAGGATGGCGGATATTAGGACGTATAATGTGGTTATTTTGGGAATAGGATTTTTGCTAATTTTTACAGCCTTCACCACCTGCGGTAATATCGAAGTAAGTTGGGTTCTATTCTTATGGCATGCTATAAACTATTAGACTGATTGGTATGATAGGGTGGCATGTTTCAAAATATGTCAGAAATGTTTTTTTATTTTATTTGTTTTACTGAAATTTTAGCAGTACTTGTGCCAAGAATTGAGAAGTGCAAGCCTTTAAATTTTGCAGCGGTTTCAACTTTTTATTAACAATAAATAGTTTCTGCAAAAATACAGCCAAAACCAAACTGTATTCTCAAAGTTTTACTGCCGTAAAAATAAATAGCATGGTAAATAGTGTTTTTTTTTTCAGCTTAAGTTTTTATTTTTTGTATTTATTTTTTTAATGAAAAACCACATTCAATGAAGTTTTTCAGTTAGATTATCTGAAAACAGTCTATTGTTGAGGTAAATCTGAGTCAGGCGCATCTCGTGTTTTTGATTTTCCCCATCAGTCTATGAATTATCCTGCAGGACTAATGGGAGAAATGGGGTGGACTCGTGTTAACCTCAAAGTCATCCAACACACAAATACCCACAAACTCAATTTAACCACGAAAGGATATCTCTTTAGATATCTCTAAAGTTAATCTATGTGTTGAAATTTCAGTGTAAAATTATCTTTAAAATATTCACATTGACATAATGGTAGTTGACATATCAAGCAGTGTCTTGCAGTATACATCCGTCATGTACAACTTTTTAAAATAGCATTTATTTTTATATATAATTATTTTAATTTTTAAAATACATTTAGTTTTTATGAGTTCATATTCACTACTTTAAGTTTTTATTTCACATTTTATATTTGTTATGCATGCTACAGAGCTATTTGAGTCAACAGCAAAAAATTTGTTTATTTATTTCATTTTAGCAAACAGTGGTGAAAAGCTTGAATAGCACTAACTTCACTGGGAGTGGCTATCACAGGTAAGATCTCAGTCCTTCACCTTTTCTGCCATATCCCACATTCATAATTTAGAGGTTTATGATGAATATGTAAATATAATATGCTGCAAGGTAAAAAATAATAATAATGCTTGTGCCACATTGTGTTATAACATATTTGTTTCAATCTAATTCAACACATCATGTTATTTTGCCTGATTTATTGAGACTTCATAGCTTTAACTCTGTTTTCTTAATCTGTAATTAGACGACTGTAGTGAGTAATTAAAGTGATTGAAAAAGTGTGACGAACTCAGTTTGATGTATCAAACTTATGTCAGTTTAACACTGGTTAGTTAGTGATTGCAACAAAGAAATGCAAAAGAAACCATATGCAGCAGATTAATGGTGCATTATTTCACAGTGCAAAATAAATAACGAGAGAAGTAGAGGCTAAAAAGTGATATCACATTTTCTAATGTCAGAAAAAGAAAGTGTTGCAGTTGAAAGTCTAGATGTAGATATGATGAAATCTCATACCCAATAATATCCTTTTTTTGTTTTGACAGCCTTGGAATAATATATGGAGTTTTTTCATTCTGCAACGTGTTAGCTCCCACTATCGTTGCAATAATCGGACCGCAGTTTGCAATGTTCATGAGTGGAGTTCTTTATAGGCAAGTATCCCAGATTTCTTTGTGACTGTTCTTCTAGTAGTCACCATGCCACCGTGGTCTGTATTGTTCACTTCTGTGTGTTTTTCAGTGGTTATATAGCTGTTTTCATCATTCCATCCACATGGTCCTTTTATTTCACTTCGGTGATAATTGGCATTGGAGCAGCCAGTAAGTAAATCAAATATTTCATCACCAGCAAGCTTATCATTGACTTAACTGAAATGAATTCAGTCAGTTAATATCAAATCTATTACTGTATCCACATAATTAATGTTTTTCTCATTAAATACAATTCTTGTATGCAATACTGCAACATTTTCTCAGTTAGTGTGTTTAGTCTTTCGTGTATAGTACACACTTCTGCAGAAGTAGGTGTTTCACATTCTTAAATTCCTTCACCCACTTAAACAATATGATAGAGGCAGACTCAGACATAGGTAGTATACAGTAGTTGCATTGTTTTGTTACACTGGTGAATCCATCATAGTCAGTCTATACAAATTGCAGGCAATCATTTAAATGACAGTTAAAGGTTATTAAGATGTATTTATAATTAAGAAGTGCAGCATGGCTCATATTAGCCCTAAATTAATTTTCAATCATCATTCGAATCCCATCCCATTTTTTCCATCCACAGTGCTTTGGACAGCTCAAGGACACTTTCTAGTGGAGAACTCTGATGCTTCCACCATCAACAGGAACACAGGACTGTTTTGGGCTTTACTGCAGTGCAGGTCAGAAAGAGACAGCAGCAAACACTTGTAGAGATTCAACAACAATCTGAGATGCACTTTAATATATTAGCCTTAATCATGTGTGATCATCAACTGCATACTAATATGGAATGTGAGGAGTTAAAGCAGTAGATGATTATCAGCAGCATCCAGATGAATAACTCTGTCTCTCAAAGCTGTAGTTCATTCAGATGTTGTTCCAAACTCATGTTAAGTTCTTTCTTCTGTGGAAGAACACAAAAATGAGATATTAGACAGAATTTTGTCTCGTCCATATAAAATGAAAATAAATTTAAACGATCTAAAAATAAGGAAAGGACATCATAAATACAGTCCATATTACTGCATATTCAAAAGTATGTTACAGTGTTATTTTATTTAGTCTTTTAATACAATTGAGATTTAAGAATTAGCGTTATTAATATTTTGAATTGGTTTTCTTTTTTACATTTCTCTTTTCATTTTAATTTGAGTTAATATTGTTAATATTGTAATGTTATTGTGTTTTTTAACATGTCTATAATTTTAATTCATTCATTGATTCATTGTATTTTTTTTAGCACATCATATTAATCTTCTTTACAAAGACATGTTGCATTAGCTGCTAGTTTTAAGTTTTTAAAATAATGTAATGTAATTAAAGGGATGTAACTTTTTTCGTGTGGTTTTAGTTTTAGTTTAATTTAATGTTTATATTAATTAATATTTACTTAATTGAATGGAATATGGCAGCTTGGACATTCCACCTAAACCTTACTTTTGTGTTTTACTGAAGAAAATAAGTCTTATTGGAGGAGTTAAAGTTGCAGTCGGTAACTTTTGACACTCTAGGGGTTAATAAACAGAACTGCTTGCGGTTGGGGAAGAACATCTTAGCCGGAACTACTTCTCTCTGTTTATGTCTATGAAGAATCACAAAGGTACTGGGTTACTCCGCCGCGGTACCCCCGAAGCAATCTAAAATAGTCTGAATATAAACACTTATTATAGGTGCTCCCTAGTGATTCAGGACAAGCTAAAAACACGGTTTGGAAAATGGATTCATGGTGTACTCACTTATTATATACATTCTTCTACATTTTGAACACAAACAAAGTTACGGACCGCAGCTCTGATTGGTTATTTCTTACAAGGAGCGGATGGATTTCTGCAAATGGCAATAGGACCACTGGGAGGAGCCAGAGGAGCTTGATTTTTTCACAGATTATCTGTCTCATATTCTACTGTCAGGATATAATGACAGGTTTAACAAATATGTAAAAAATATTTTTTTTACAAAAGTTACCTACTGCAGCTTTAAGCAAAGTTACCAACCAAATCAGTAAAACCATCAAGAGCTATGTTCTAACTAACTAAAACTGTCCATGATTTCTGTATGAAAAGTTCTATTTGTGTTTTCTTTCCAGTATGTTGTTTGGAAATCTATACGTTTATTTTGATTGGAAAGGAAAAACTGAAATTTCAGGTAACATGACGGTTTGGAAATTGTGTGTTGATTAAAGCTTGATTGTGTTCACTCTTTTATTTAACTTAAGTTAATCAGCACGTATTTAACCTCTGCTAACCTAATATATAATAACTCTCAAATGACAAAAATATTAAAAACTTAAGCATAAATTTATTTTTTTCTATTCTGTCACAATTTTCTCCTCCACAGATAGAGACAGAAAGGTCATGTTTATTGCTCTGCTGGTTATCTCAGCACTCGGGACACTGAGTTTTCTTGCATTGAGGAAGGTCTGTCAGCAGGAAGAGGTTCTCTCTGAAGAGGAGGGCCAGTCTCTGTTATCAACGAGATTGAAGTAAATTCACTCATTCATTTAGTGAATCATGATGGTGAATGAGAGTTTCCACTTTGCAATAAAAGCATTTCTTTTCACAGATCCAACAATAAGGTTTTTCTGATTCAATACTTGGCCATCCGATATTTTTAATGTACCAGCACAGAAAAAGAAAAATATTCTTGTGTGATTTTATTTTCTTTATTTTAATAGACGAGTAAATAAATAAATAGATAACAATGCAACAAATAATTTGAATTTGTTTTTAATGTCCAATAATTACTGTAAATGATAACCATGATAACCCCAACTATAAATTCATAAACTTTTGTTGGAAAACGTGTTGATTGTTACTTACTGATACTTATTGTTTGATTTCTCATTGGTAGCTGATATACATTTTTGTGTAATGTTATTTTAGATATAAACAGAGAGCAACATCTGCTGTGATGGAAGCTAAAACCGAGTTTAGTAAGTTAATTTGGCTTAATTTTCACATTTGTAACATGATCTTCTGTTTTGAATAAAATTAGAAATGTATCAAATAATTATTACACAAATTGCCAATGTGGACATCTGTTCTAGTGCTTCATCTCAGATATTTTTGATTTTATTTTATTCATACACTTATTAAAAAACATTTTTTTTTACCTTGTCCCCCCTTCAGAAACAATTTTGGAAATCTTCAAAACAAAAGCCATATTGTTATTAAGTTTCTGCATGGCATACAGTGGTAAGTGACTTTGACTTTGACTAAATGCAACAGCCATTGATTCCACGGGCATTTGAGCATGATGAGCATGTTTTGATTGCTGCCGTCTCGTTGAAGGCTTGGAGCTGTCATTTTACAGTGGTGTTTATGGAACCTGCATTGGAGCTACAACACACTTTGGAGATGCAGCAAAAGGCTTAATCGGCATTTCAGGCATTGTGGTGGGAATCGGAGAAATAGTTGGTCAGTGCACTTTCAGTATGCAGAAGCATCTGCCTTGATTGCTCTTGGTATTATGGTCATCTAAAGACAAGCTGAGCAGATTCTTTAATAGGACTGGATTCTGATTAGATGTTGTCTCTTGTTTGCAGGGGGAGGATTGTTTGGCCTTGTATTGAAGAATAACCGTTTCAGGCGCACTTCAGTTGTCTTTTTAGGCATGGTTGTGCACTTTGTGGCCTTCTACTTGATATTCCTCAACATACCAGATGATGCACCTGTGGTTTTCCAAACAAGCTCACAGCATAAGCCATATCTGATACCAAGGTAATAATTTAAAACAAAACACAAAAACTGGAAGGGAATGTATTACCTGATAACTGGATACACTGAATCCAGTTTAAGCTGTATTGGATAATCTGTTGTGCTAAATTGTGTTTCCTGAAGAGTGCAGTGTTGCACTGTTGATCTTGCTGTCTTCATTTATTCACTCTTGTAGCGTGTCGATTGCTCTGCTGTGCAGCTTCCTGCTTGGTCTTGGGGACAGCTGTTTCAACACTCAACTCTACAGCATTCTGGGCCGGATGTTTGCTGAGCAGAGCGCTCCAGCCTTTGCTATATTCAAATTCATACAGGTAACCACAGTCTGCATTTATTTACATTTGGATTTTACTTGAGATCAACAAGCCTGCTGTTATTTAATCAAAGAAGGCACAGGCCAGTGTGCTTGCATGATACTGTGTCATAAAATATTGGGCAATAGGAACTGTGTAAGAAAGATTTTTTAATTCATTAATTTATTTATTTACAAGATCTTGATAAAAAGTAAACAGTAAAGACACTTATAATGTTACAAAAGATTTCTTTCAAATAAATGCTGTTCTTTTAAACATTCTATTCATCAAACTATTCAGCCCTGAAAAATGTGTCAGTTTTCAAACAAATATTAATCACCATAACTGTTTTTAACATTGATAATAATAAGAAATTGAGCAACAAATCATATTAGAATGATTTCTGAAGGATCGTGTGACACTTCAGACTGGAGTAATGATGCAAAAATTTAGCTTTGACATCCAAGGAATAAATTACATTTTAAAATCTATTGCAATAGAAAACATACTCAGTTACTAACGTATCATCGGTTCCCTGACACACAGAACAAGTACTGCATCTGTCTTAGATGCTTTGGGGAAAAACTTATTTTTCTCGGCAGCGTATCCCACAAAAAGCCCCCCAAAATGGGCTGGGTCATCTGGCTATATAAGCAGCACAACACCATAGGATCCTCAGGCTACTTTGACTAAAGCGACGACTGAGTCGGGCAGCTACATAGCATGTCAAAGTATTCAGTACTCTTTCCGTATCTCAGGGAACCAAGGTTATGTTAGTAACCGAGTACATTCCCTATCGATACTTCACTAGTACTGCATCTGTTTAAGACACTTTGGGGAACCAGTATAGTCCCACCGTCTATCCTAGAGGAACGACTAATACTTGAACTTATATTAAGCACCCAAGGCAACCCAGGGGCCCAGAGGGAAGGCCTGCAAAAGGTCAGACCAGACTTGTATAATCATCCTGAAATAATTCAGTACAGCCCTCACTGAGGGCCAAGAGTGTACATGAAGGAGGCAAACAGCAAGCACTGGTTGTCCTACGAAAGAGTGCACTGCTATGTAGAAAGGACCCGAGCCTCTAAGGCTGGGATGCCCAGACTATAGAATATGGCAAATGTGGAAGGCAACCTTTTTTTTAGTAATAGCGCCCAAGTATGAAGCAGGTGGGGCTCACTCATTTCCCATACACTTTACCGATGCTAATGCTAGTTGCAGAGCAGTCTTAAGTGTCAGGGGAAGGAGGTCAGTGGACATCATTTCAGAGCCTTCAACACCATGGGCTGATCCCATATAGGGACAGTGATGGGGCAAGGCCGGTTGAGCCTTCTAGAAAATGAACAACCAAGTTGTTCCTGCCCACTGATTGGCCAGCTATAGGAGCGTGAGAGACTGCTAAGGCTGCTACATAGACCTTTAGCATGGAAGGGGAATGGCCCTTATCCAACTGTTGTTCCAGGAAGGACAATATCAGAGATATACAGAGATGTTGCATGAGATTTGGTCTGCACAGCAGGCTGTACATCAGGAGGAGAAGACGACCATATAAGGGCATAGAGGCGTCTTGTAGACAGTGCTCTCTAGCCTTAGAGATTGTGTTTACCGTGTTTTCTGGGAGGTTTGCAAGCTCCCATCGAAAGGCCAAAGGTGCAGAGCCCACAGTTCGGGCTGGGGGTGTCATATCGTTCCATTTGCCTGTCTCAGGGGAATGGGCCACGGGGCTTTCCGAGAACAGCCAGCACAGCTTTGCAAACCAGTGCTGGTTCCTCCAGAGTGGGGCAATCAACAGAACCATTCATCTCTGATCCCCGACTCGGCTGATCACCTGTGGAATCAGAGCTTGTCCTCCCACTGGGCCAGAATGAGCCAGTCATTGAGGTATTTCTGCCTCACTGGGGAAAGAGCCACAACTATGAACTTCGTAAAAGTGCAAGGAGATAGGGACAGTCCAAATGGAAGGATAAGCCACTCTCTTGAAGGCAAGTCTCAAGAATCATCTGTGACGGGGGTGGTGTTGGGGGCGGTATTGCATAGCCAATATTCCTGCATTATAGGCTACTTACATGGAGCTGCAGCTTTTTATTTTTACCTTAAGTTTAGCAGATAAAGTATACCCAATGCCTTCTTAATGAATAAAATACAGTTAAAGTTTCAGTGGCCAATAAAGAAAGTCAAGTGTATTGGATATGAATGGGATACAGTGTTTCAATAAAACGCTCCCTCTCTCAGTCTATTTTTGCAGCTGTGGCGTTCTTCTACAGTGGTTATATTCTGCTGACCTGGCAGCTCCTCGTGATGGTCGTCATGGGATTTACGGGAACGCTGTGTTTTTTCATGGTGGAGAGGATGCAGAATATGTCAGCTGACACACAGGAGTATTAGGTTGGAGTCTTTCTCAGGACACATTTGAGTAAATCTGATGTAAAATAATGTTGTTTGTATAAAACACTACACGTGACTTGTGCGAAAGTGCCTTTGTTTTTGTTGGACTTTGGGACTTTAATATACAGGTGGGATTACAATGATTATTTTTTTTATTTACATTCCATGATAGAAAATTATTAGTTGGAGCTGCATTACAACGTTCTATCTTTAATGTGATTGTTTTACGTTAAATTTGATATTTCAAATGATATTACACAGGTGCACTTGGTTTGGATATGCTCATGTTGTGTTGACTGATGTGACAGTCATCTTATACTCACTTACACCTTATGACTTAGTTACAGCATCATGCAAAAGCAAATTTGGTATTTTGCTTGACTTATTTATTCCATGAGTGAAAGTGTCAGATTAGAGCTGGGTTAGCAAAATAAAACCTAATATTTAGCTGGTCATGTGATTTCATGTCTGCTCCCATGATTGGACCTGCTCCATGTAAAATATTACAGCTTTTATTATGCTTCTGATACGACTGGAGCCTTATTCTTATGTGAGCTTTTAAACGGATTTTATGAAGTATTATCCATCTCTTTATGTGTATTATGTGCTTAAACAAATACACAATGAGGAAAAAATACTGCACCTTGTGTAAAAGGATGTTGGTGACAGTCAGATGTTGGCTCAGTAATTACACTCTAAACTGAAATATATGTACACCATTATACACCATACAATTTCTACTCATTAGTTTGGAATCATTAAGGTGTACCATATTTTTGAAAGAAGTCTCTTTTCTTATATATAGAAGAAAATGTAATTGTCTACACAAAGTGGAGCTGTATCATTTCAGTTAAGAAACCATTTCTCTCAGGGTCCTGCTAAATAATTTAAGGATTTTATTAGGATCTTCAACTCTAAAAGGCTAATGGCATGCCAGTTCACTTTCAGATTTCTTTTCTAAAAGGATACTCTATATACACTCTGTGTTCTTGATTGTGAACCATTTTAAAGTTGTTAAAGTCATACCAGTTAAACTTATTCAGATATTGAAAGTATTAGACAGCCAGACAGTGATGTCATGAGGACTCTGTCACAAGACGGGTTTAAATAATGTTTACACAAAGGTCGTCTTCATGACAAGTGTCTTGAAGACACAAGTCTTCTAGGCTATTTAATGTGGTCATACATCACAAATCACAAAAGTGCTGTTTGTTGTAAACCAGTGTTTATTTGAAACAACAGCTCTCCCTTTTGTAAGATTCAATTGCATATAAGGAAGCAAAATAATAAATGAAGCAAACTTTACATTACATTTTACATTGCATAAAATGCGCTTAACATTACCTAAATATCTTGTTATGCATAATACATGATGTAGTTCATTTGGTATGCATTTGGTTTTAATGTGTAATTTCAATTTGTACTACACCCCTGCTACACATTAGAATAATTTATGTGTCATATTGTAAATATTTGTGTTCAGATTTAATCCTCATTGTGACATTTGATTTTTGAATTTGTAATTGACAATCAATATGAAATGTTCTAACCTTCTGGGTTTTATTTCATGCTTCAATGCATTTCAATAAAGATTTATTATTATTGGTATTATAATGTGTACATATCGTATAAATTAAACGTTAATATCTATATATTTTCATTTACAATGACCTTTTCACTGATCATCAATATGTAGTACATTACATTTACTAAATCTTTTATCTGTCCACATTCTAATTTTAGGGCTTGGCTTAGTATGAAAAGGAATTTGTGAGTAAAGAAAAATCATCAAAATATCAATAAAATCATGGGATTTCCAGTACTTTTTTTCTTTCTTCGACTTACATTTTGATGCCTCTGTATTTAAACATCTATTGTTTTTCAGGGCCACTGCAGCTTTCAGACGAATTTCAATTATAGCTATTGTTAAATTTGGTAAAATGTGAAAATGGTCCCGTTCTATGTCTTCGCCCCAAATGTTTTCTCAGTCCTTCAGAAGTGTTCACGACCGTGGGAAGAAAAGGCACAACAGACACAAGTTCTGAGTATAACTTCACTTCAAATCTTTATTGTTTTATACTGAGTTTATATAGGAAAAAACAAAGGTGGTATGATCTTTTTCGACCAATGAGATATGGATTACATACTGTATGTGTTGGATATAAGCCAAAACAACAAGTTATATGTAACATAAATGTGATCAGGAATAACTGGACATATAAGGAATAATACTGGCACTGAGCCTTTCAACTTTATGTAAAGTATAGACTTAACTCATCAACCTGGGCCTAAAAGGTCCCCCCACCAATCTTCACCGATTCACCTTTAGGTATCATCTGCGCATGGGTAAAGAGACATAAGACTAAAGCATAGAGAGAGAAAACACAGATAGGAGGAGGGAGACAAGGAGGGGATCAAAGAAGACAAAGAACAGACAAAACACGTCATATGTAGGAAAAACAGGAAACACCTGTGGAAGAGGACGAGTAAGAAGGGAGGAGGAGGCAAACTCACATTAATAACTGACAGAGATCATGAAATAATCTAAAAACTATTAAGTGAGACTGGAGGCATTTCTAACTAACTGACTGACTATATATATATATACATGAGAAACCATACAACCTCTTACTGTTCAAAATGTAACTTTCAAATTCAAGGTTTTGGAGTCTAAAGAAAGAATCAGTGTTTAAAATATCTATTTTAAAAGAGCTCTTATTGCTCTTGCTGGTCTGAATTGTTCAACGTATTCCACTCAAAATGGAACAACTGAAGATTACCAAAAAAAAATATATATATATCATTTGCTTTTACAGCACGGTTAAACACACTGATATGAACTGTCTATTTGAATACTGGGTGAGAAATGCAAAGAACTCTGCTGGACATATGTGGGATCTTGGCCAGTGCTCTGGGGGAATTTCAATGCTCCAGATGCATTTAGTGCTTGTTCAGTACTGACGCTCGAGCTCAACTGTCCTTCTGTGCTCTTTGTTAAACCTGGAAAAGCCTGATATCCTTCATCAGTTGGTGTGACACTGCCATCATCCAGAATAACAGTAGGATAGAGTGGATTTGTGAAGGCGATGAGATTTTTCATGATACATTTCTCATCAGCATCAACATCATTTGAAAGACTCAAACAGACATCTTCATCATTTCCCTTTTCCGAAACATTGAGGGACTGATACAATTTCATATCCTCATGAAGGTCCAGTGTTGGGATCTCTTCATGGATTTGGGAGAACTTCATAACAGATGGTGGCAAAATATGACCCTGTTAAATATGAGAGAAAAAATAAGATGTATTTTGACCCATTTTATTAATATTTTTTTTTGGTAGGATTTTTCTCCCACCTTCTCCTCTCCAAGATTGGCATCTATATTTGGCTTGGGGATTTTGTCCCACCAATTCATCTTCATTCTGTAATGAAAAAAATAAAGTGTGTAAGAACTGAATTTGTCAAGGATGCGTTAAGGAATAATAAAAATGTGAGAAGTTTTGTTATCGAATGATGGAAAAACACAAACCAGACAACTCACCTCAAAATACAGAAGAAGATAACAAAAATGATGACGATTAAACCAAAACAGAGAGTTGGAATCACCAATTTGGCTATTTCATTTGGGGATGAGGCTGTAGAACATGTATAAATTGACCTGGATTATCAAAGACTATTAACACAGACGCAATAATGACTTTGAGACAAATACAGATAGACTTACGTGCGGTGAACTCAACTGGTGCGCTCTGGTCACTAGATATACTATGGCCATTATAGCCTGTGCTCATTGTTGCTGTCAGAACGTAGTCGGTATTCTGCTGGAGATTTTTGCCCACAATTTCAAAGGATCCCACAGTGTTCTGCACCGTCTTGGATATCTGTATGAACAACGTTTTTCTTTTTAGTTCTTTATAATAAATTAATGTGTGAATGTGTGTATTAGGGTTCATATGATCTTTTTATCATATATCATCTTCCTTACCTTTTCAATTCCTCCTTTGATGCCATAGGACAGGTTTATTGTCAAGGATTCCAAGAAACTTGCTACAGAATCACTATACTGGTCATCCCAAGTTACATTAAAGTTTCCATTTTCAGTCTTCTGCACTGATAAGACTGGAGTTTTCGGTTTGACTACAGAAAACAACAAACACATATGCAAATATGCGAGATAAGATTGGATTCAACTTTTTAACTCATTAAAATCATTTTAGAACTAAAAATCATGTGAATTCTACAAATCAAATAGAAAGGGATTAACAATAACTTGTATACAACATTTATACTCACTGAAGTCTTCAGTCATTAATGTTTTGTTTAATAAAACATCCATTCCTTCCAGAAGTGTAGTATTGTAGAATTCTGCTTTGACAAACTCTCGCACTTGAATTTTGCACTCACATTTGTCACTGAGATGACTTCTCTCAAAGATACATGCATTGTATTTTTGAAACCTGCAATTTAAGAGATATTTATGTCAACTGATTGCTAAATGGACAACAATGCATTCAGTTATAGAGGAACTACAGGCCTGTACAAACACTCACATATTATGTGTGATGTTGAGCTTGTATCCAGAGCAGTTTTTGAGTCGGTCAGTGGAGAGACTGCATTTAATCTCTTTCTCATAGTCATTAAAACACTTCAAGTCCTTCTCAGTGGGCTCTACAGTGATTGTAAAATAAAAGACTGGGTGAGATCAAAGTCCCTTTAAGGCAAGTCATGTCACTAGGCAGCCATCTTTGAAACACCCCTCAGGCATTTAAGTGCAGCTCCTTTCACTTTGAATGGGGAAACATCAAATTCTTCAAAAGTGTTCACTAAACTTACTATTAAATTTCTTATTTGAAATCACCAATGAAATCTGACAACTTTATCATAAATGTTGTTTATTTTACACAAATGGTGTTAAAAGGCATATTTTTCAGGCTAGATTAGCCAGTGCACAGTGGCGCACTTCTCAGAGCGTTGACTGTTTGCAACCAGGACTTCTAACGGCAGTTGCAGTGATGCACTGATTTTACCGATTATCGATTGGCTCTTTTGTTTTGTTGGCGTGGTTTCGTTCAATCTACCAAATAACAGCAGTAAGATTAAATATTAAGGGTACATATGATGTGATTTCTATTTTTCCTTTCTCTTGGTGCATGAAGAAGATCTGTAAAGTTTCAAAGACTTAAGTCTCAAATCCAAAGAGATATACTTTATCAAAGTCAAGACTTGTCCATGCCCTCCTAAAACGCCTCTTTAAAACACACCCCCACATATCTACATCACTGTGGAAATATTTGTGTAATGCCGCCCAAATGTTCACGCAAAGACAACACATGATCGTGACCCTTTTTCCTTGGGATTGCATCATCCTTAAGAAATAAACGATACGCAAATCCATCGTCAAACTGGGCCTTGTGAACAAGCATCTTCGAAATGCAGGGAACAAACAAAAACACTTGCACAACTCCGTTGATGCTCTGTAAAAATAAACTCCATCCACTGGTCCCTTAATGCTGTTTTTTTTTGGTAATCTGTGCAGGGTTGTCTTGCCCTGGGAACCAAAAACACACTTCTTTTGTGACTTTTCGCGACGCTCTCGCTCTGATCAGTGAAATGTCTGTGTTGCTCAGCCTCGCTATACGGAGCGCGCGCTCTTCCGGCAGAAGTGCCTCAGGACCCATATAAGGAAATTCCGCTCCATCTAACGTCACACAGAGCCATACTCGAAAAAAACTTTCCGAAACTTGTGACAAACCGGAAAGAGTATTTTGGGAACAAAAATACTCCTTCAAATGTACAACTTAATTTTTGAAACTTTGTCCATGTTTAGCATGGGAATCCAACTCTTTAACAGTGTAAAAAACTCAGTATGCATGAAATAGCATTTCACCCCCGCTTTAAAGACGGTTGCATGAGTAGTTATATGAGTAAGTATGGTGACACAAAATAATACTCACCATACCTACTCGTATAGACAGAGACAGAGAGGTACAGAGAGGTAGGCTACAGATCAACTTGTTTAAGTTGAAAGAAGAACATAGTGAAATCCTTTTAAGATTACTTACAACAGGAACACATTTTATGGACTATCATTTCATGAACCTTGTAGAGGAGGTAATTCTGACTTTGCTACAACAATCTGGCGCTTCTGAATCAGCTACTGGAAGTATGTTATCAGTTTAAGTATTTGCTATTGACTGTTCAAATGCGTTTTTTCGCGTCGCATGTGTGTTCGCATGCATACGGGTGTGTGTGTGTGAGAGACAGAGAGAGAGAGAGAGAGACGGTCACACAGTGGAGTCAGCTGTCTTAACTGTCCGTGGCTTGTGTACTGCAAACACATACGAGCTTCATCACTGCATCTGTCAAGCGACTCTTTTCCCCTTTTGGGCTTGAACTGATGGTAAAACTAAGGACATTATTAACTATCTTTACACTTATTTTGAAAGATGAAGCTCGCGACTATGAGCGTTATATTTCCAAAGAGTGCTTACTGTGATCGGCCAATCATAATCCACTGGGTCAGTTGGCCAATCAGAGCAGACTGCGCTTGTAAAAAGGAGGGACTTTGTAGAAAACAATGTGTTAGAGAGAGACGGGGCATAGTGGACCTACAATAATGAACAGTATTTGAAAAATAATATTTTTTGAACATTAAACCATGTCAAGTATGTTACTCGAAATACACAAAATAATGATCTTTAAAAAAGCATCACATGACCGCTTTAAAGTTTAAACTTATTTTAGTGAATAAAGTAGGCCCTACCACATTTCAGCTTTCTTTAGGTGGGTATTTTATCCTTGCTTCTAGAAAATCCTCAATCTATCAGCTTTTTAAAAGCTTCATGTGGCCATAAATATTTAATTTAACGTTTTAAAATTTCCGGGCAAACAAAAAAAAAAATTGGTCAAACAACAATATAAACGCAGGAAACTATAAATTGGTTATTCTACAATGAATTATACTATAAATTATATACTACAATTGGAAAATACTGTAAATTAATAAACTGTTGAAAACGTTTAATTTCTCCGTCATTGCCTGTAGTCCCATTTCGCAACTTGTTAGCAATTATCTGTTTAAAGAAACGTAACAGTTTTAAAAAATCATGAGTGGGAAGTAACTGGTGTTTTATGTCGTAGAATAAAATGTGAAAGTATCTTGAGCTTGTGTGAATTACGGACCTTATTTTAGTTTTTTCAAACTCTCATTCAAAAAACCCACTGACACTGGGATGATGGAAATGACTCACTTCCCAGTTTTTGCCTACAGAGTGACGTCATAGTTCCACCACTCTATTAAGTGTTGCATTTTTCAACTCCATTCAAAACTATAAGAGTGACATATCTTGGGTATTCTATAGTCTGTGATATCACTATCACAGATGACCACAACAGAAGTTGCTTTGGAAAGTAAAAAAATTGAACTGTAAAACACTCTAAAAAGTATAAATATATATATATATTTTTTGCAGCACAACAATTCATGTCTAAATAATAATTTGAGATATATTCATGGATTTTAAATGACTAGTGGTATCTCAATCATCAGTTTTTCTCGTTTGATTTGGTATATAATATTTCACAACATTTACACCAATGGGCGCCATAAACATGAAGCTACACATAAAAAAGCACAGAGCTACATTTGACACAACACACTATGTTTAGAAACTTTCTTTTATCTAATATCTAAAAAAAAATATCTAAAGACCCATCTTTTTAGCCAGGACTTGATAAACTAATACTAGCACTTAATTTTTTTTCTATTCTATTCTATTCTATTCTATTCTATTCTATTAAAAAAAAAAAAAACTAGCTATGTGTACTGCGACTAACTAATACTTGTCATGTCACTTGTGTACTGTTGTTGTTCTCTCGTTGGTCTTCTATGGTTCTCATTTGTAAGTTGCTATGGATAAAAGCGTCTTCTAAATGATTAAATGTAAATTAGCCTATGCATTTGTTCTACACAAAAGTATGAAACTTACCAAAACAAAATGCCTGACAGAAGAGTGTGAGGATGATCTGACTCAGAAGAACAGTGGGAACCATTGTCAACGAGCTGTAAAACAAACAACAAATATTACTATTTATTTCGAAGAAGTATGTTACGCGGTCAAAGCTGTACCAAGTAAACAGTTTACAACGTAAAGCTTTTCTAGTTAATCAAACGGTTTCACCTCACCTCACAATCACAGACAATTCCCACTTAACGCTCGGTGGAGGCTTAATGCGCTGATCGTGACAGTCAGCAAAAGAATTATCTTGCTTAACTGCAAAAGCATAATCGAAATTACAACATGTCTGAACAGAACTACAGTAACGTTATAGTGTCGCAATACTTTTTTTTTTTTTTTTTTTGCTGCTTCCGCAGTTTCGCTTAAGGCTAAACGACGAGTGAGTTCGAAGGCAATTATGGAAATATGAAACAAACATTTAGACTTTTGCATGTCTTTTACTCCCTTTCTATTTTTAATGTAAAGGACTTTATAGCATAACAAGTGACATGTCAACTAGTATGTGGGATGTGAGAGGAGGGGGAAAAATCATGAATGTGTAATTGTGATATTGTTGAAAACCAGTAGAAAAGTCTTATGTCATTTTTAGTTGTTTTATCCAAAGAGACTATAATAATAATAATATGCAAGTGTTCGGTTAGCTTAACACATGAAGCAAGGTGTGTGTGTGTGTGTATGTTTAGAGTAGAGGCTAGACTATAAAAAGAAAAGGAAACAGTAGCCTATTAGTTTTCTTTTTAACAATAATAATAATAAAAAAAACAAAGTAGATAGATTAGAAGCAGAACAGAAAAAAACTGGTGTTAGAGGCCTTTCTAATAAAGAAAACATGCAGTTAGAAAATGAATAGAGTATACGAGTTTTAGAGGGCTTTTTAGATAATAGTAGAATAACTTGATACACAAATGGCTTTACTCACAGTGATTATACTCATATTTTAATTAATACAAATCTTCTACATACAGTATGTAGGACTGTGAGCTATGAGTTAAGGCTGCTTTGTGCATGCTCAAAATGTTGTTGAAGAACAGACAAAATATGCCTGCTCACAGCTCAGTATGAAAGTATCAATGTTGTTATTACTGTACAATTGCATTTATACTACCTTTTTTGAGCATTGTACAGACAGCTAAATGAAACTGCTCCCCAGGCGCCGCACCATAAATGGCTGCCCACTGCTCCGGGTGTGTGTTCATGGTGTGTTTGTTTGTTTGTCCATTGCTGTGTGTGTGCACTTTAGTTGGGTTAAAATGCAGAGCAAGAATTATAAGTATGGGTCACCATACTTGGTTGTATGTTCACTTCACTTAGGAAGACTTTTGCTCACAGTGTTTGTGTACTTCACGTAAACGCCCTGCAGGTGACGCTGCGATCATCCAATTGACTAATCTATAAATATCAACGATATTTAATACTTAAACAGAAATAAAGGTGTCATCCACACCTAAATTAATCAAAAAAGATGAGGCCGTTTTTGAACTGCACATTTCTAATGCCACCAAGGGCTTCAACAGTCCAACTAGCTCTTCTAAAAAAAATTCAGTCGCATATTCATATAGCATTGGATTACAATACCACTTACAATACAATAACAGTCCAACTATTCTAAAAATTTTCTGTCGCATGAACTTTATAGGCAGATGCCAAGTGTAAGATCATATTTTATCTCAAGACACTTTTCAATAATAACATACTTTAGTTTTCATAGTCTATTGTTATATATAATTGACAATATTCATATAGCATTGGATTACAATACCACTTTCTACAGAACACGTGTCCCTTGATCACATGCTTTTGTAAAGTCTCTTTCATTTATTGAGTGCAAATTCTCAACACGCACTTCACTGTATGTGCCTTCCACAGAAAAACAATTCTGCTTCCTGCTTTACAGTAGGCAGCATAAAACAAAAGCTCTGTGGAAGCTGTATGAAATTCACCCGGATGACTCAGACTCTGTTTCAACACTCTGAGGTTTTATTTTAGAAATGTAGAAGCAAAGGCTGTTTTAACATTGCTCTTAACTGAGAAGTGAATACCATAGTGGTGGAACAACTAGAGATTACATAAAAAAATAATGAAATGTTTTTTTGTTTTGTTTTTTACACACACGGCAATCATCTGTTTGACAGCGCAGTTACTGTACGCAGGCTGACACGAACTGTCTACGAACTGACCTTTTGAAGAGCAGGCCATTGTCCTGTTGATGATAGCAAAACAAAAAAACATTACAGTGTCATCTACATCTAGACATGCATCCTATATACAAACATCTATTCCTTTTTGTTGAAACATCTTACTATAAACATACAAGTTCAATTTACAGACTGAGACCCTGTAATGAAGCCACAGACCCTGTAATAATGCCATTATAATGAAACATAATATAATAAAAATGTGAATGCCAAGAAAAATAATACATTACTCCCTAATTAGAGTAAGTCGCTGTGAATAACTCCTTCTGTTGAATCCTTCAAAGTTTCTTATTGATGGTAATACTTTAAACATTATTTGTTATTACAGCGTACTGTAGTTAAACAGAATCTGAAGTCTTGTTATCATGCCTTTATAATTTGCATTTGCAAATTTGACTAAGTTTCACATTTGCCGTTTTGTGTAACATAACAGAGCAATAAAGAAGTATGAATAACAATAATAGTTACTGTACATGATCCCTACAGGCATGTAAAGTGACACTCCAACAACAACAAAAAAAACCTAATATTTTCTCATCATCATTTACCAAGATAAACTTGCATTTTATAGACTGATGGAGCTGGATCACTCCTCTAAAAAGCTTTGTTTGGGTTTCATAGAAGAATGAATGTCATTTGGGATGACATGAGATCATTTCAATGTGTGCAATATCCTTTTAAGGCACTTTTTTTTAACATCTTACTGTAGAAAAAGCTGGAACAAACTCAATTCAAGGCATTGGCTTTGAGTCTGAACAAACAATGGACAGAGTTTGCATGGTTCTTATTATTACTGAACACATTTTCAAATGAATTATTCATAGTAATTGCTGACATTACATGCAAAAATGAATTCCAATGTTTTAGCCATGTACTTATCATTTGCTTTTAGAGAAGGGTTAAACACACTGATATAAATTGTCTATTTGAATACTGGGTGAGAAATGCAAAGAACTCTGCTGGAAAGATGTGGGATCTTTGCCGGTGCTCTGGGGGAATTTCAATGCTCCACATGCATTTAGTGCTTGTTCAGTACTGACGCTCGAGCTCAACTGTCCTTCTGTGCTCTTTGTTAAGCCTTGAAAAGCCTGATATCCTTCATCAGTTGGTGTGACACTGTCATCATCCAGAATAAGAGTAGGATAGAGTGGATTTGTGCTGGCGATGAGATTTTTCATAATGCACTTCTCATCAACATCATCTGAAAGACAAATATCTGCATCGTTTCCCTGTTCTAAAACACTGCTGAAGCATCGATAGCCGTCTTCCATAGTATCATTAGTGGGAAAGTTAAACTGGCTATCTCTTGCATCCAAGTCTGAAACGTCCCTCTTGTTGGACTGACAGGAACGATCAGGGCTCAGCTGATCCAGGAATAAAGAATCATCTGTGGCTGTTTCCAAATATGACATATTGCTGAAAACTGATGAGCCGGAGCAATTGCCCGAATCTCGGTTTGCACGGTTGGGTTCTCTTGAGAAGCTGATACCATTAACACTCTTGTTTGACCTGCTCATGGTAACCTGATTGTAGGGGGATAACGATGATGGTTTGTTTGGGGTTGGATGTAAACTAAACAGGTCATCCAATGCACGCTTGACATGTGATGCGACGTCAATGGTGCAGATGTTCTCTTCGGGGCTACTAGTGCAAGCTTGGCCATAATCCACTTGTGCCGACTCAACACTGTGGGAACTTTTCTCATTGTTTGTATCTACTGATAATGCTGAGATCCTGTAGGGAGACAAACATGTTCAAGCATTATTAATCAGAGCTAGAATGACTCTAGTCTGCCACATGTTTTCTGAAGTTGTTGCTTTTGCGAACAAACAAAACAACATACAATTTCTTATTCTCATGAGGGTCCAGTGTTGGGATCTCTACATGGATTGCAGAGAACTTCATAACAGATAGAGGCAAAATATGACCCTGTTAAACATGAGAGAAAAATTAAGGGATGTATTTTGATCATCATTATGATGAATTATTAACATTAGTGATTTTTTTTTTTTTGGTAGGATTTTTCTCCCACCTTCTCCTCTCCAAGATTGGCATCTATTTTTGGCTTGGAGATTTTGTCCCACCAATTCATCTTCATTCTGCAATGAAGAAATAAAGTGTGTAAGAACTGACTTTGTCAAGGATGTGCGAAGGAATAATACAACTGTGAGAAGTTTTGTTATCGAATGATGGAAAAACACAAAACAGACAACTCACCTCAAAATACAGAAGAAGATAATAAAAATGATGATGATTAAACCAAAACAGAGAGTTGGAATCACCAATTTGGCTATTTCATTTGGGGATGAGGCTGTAGAACATGTATAAATTGACCTGGATTATCAAAGACTATTAACACAGACGCAATAATGACTTTGAGACAAATACAGATAGACTTACGTGCGGTGAACTCAACTGGTGCGCTCTGGTCACTAGATATACTATGGCCATTATAGCCTGTGCTCATTGTTGCTGTCAGAACGTAGTCGGTATTCTGCTGGAGATTTTTGCCCACAATTTCAAAGGATCCCACAGTGTTCTGCACCGTCTTGGATATCTGTATGAACAACGTTTTTCTTTTTAGTTCTTTATAATAAATTAATGTGTGAATGTGTGTATTAGGGTTCATATGATCTATTTATCATATATCATCTTCCTTACCTTTTCAATTCCTCCTTTGATGCCATAGGACAGGTTTATTGTTAAGGTTTCCAAGAAATTTCTTGCTACAGAATCACTATACTGGGCATCCCAAGTTACATTAAAGTTTCCATTTTCAGTCTTCTGCACTGATAAGACTGGAGTTTTCGGTTTGACTACAGAAAACGCCAAACACATATGCAAATATGCGAGATAAGATTGGATTAAACTTTTTAACTCATTAAAATCACAATTTTAGAACTAAAAATCATGTGAATTCTACAAATCTAATAGAAAGGGATTAACAGTAAATTGTATACAACATTTATACTCACTGAAGTCTTCAGTCCTTAATTTTTTGCTGTATAAAACATCCGTTCCTTCCAGAAGTGTAGCAGTGTAGATCTCTGTTATGACAAACCCTTGCACTTTAATTTTGCACTCACATTTGTCACTGGGATGACTTTTCTCAAAGATACACGGTTTATTTTGATTCCTGCAATTTAAGAGATATTTATGTCAACTGGTTGCTAAATAAACAACAATGCATTCAGTTATAGAGGAACTACAGGCCTGTACAAACACTCACATATTGAACACATTATGTTTGATGTTGAGCTTGTATCCAGAGCAGCTTTTGAGTCGGTCAGTGGAGAGACTGCATTTCATCTCTGTGTCATAGTCATTAAAACACTTCAAGTTCTCCTCTGTGGGCTCTACAGTGGTTTTAAAGATTTAAAATAAAAATAAATTGAAAATAATATCACACATGATCAAAGTAAACAGATGTTTTGTAGTAAATAAAAGTAGTTAAGTAAATAGTGTGAAAAAGGAGCGAGGACATGGCAACATTTTAAGCTATGAAAGTAAAGGTAAACATTTGACATCTGGTGTCGTCCAATCAGCACACTCTTCTTTAATTTGTTATAAAACACCCACATCAGCTTTTCATTAACATGTTTTAAACAAACACAAAACACGTTTAAACCGACTGGGAAGTTTGAACACTTTTTACGGTACTTCTACTGAGAAGAACAGTGTATAGAGCAACATTTAGCACAACTGTGAGAGAGACATAAGCATATAACTACGGAGATTTTATTTCCAAGTATACAAAGGAGGGGAAAAAATATGTTATCGAAACAACAAACGCTTACCGTAACTAAATCCATTGCAGATGAATGCGATGATGATCTGACACTTAATAAATGTGGAAAACATCCTGTACGTCCCATGAAAAAAGAAATATTACCTCATACAGCTTCAGGCAATTACACGTTACAAGCTATTTATAAATGTAAAAAAAAAAAAAAAAAGATTCCTCGCAAAATATAGCCAAAATGTTACGTTTTCATACCTTTCGTGCCTCTTTCACAAAGTAAAAAACAACAAAAAAACGAGTTTACTAACCACCCAGTACCCAGTGGTTAAACACGGGTTCAGTCACAAACAAATACAGGTTACATCTGACATATGCTTCCCTATTTGCAACATGAAAGATGCCAAAAGGGGCGTTTAGAAGTTTCCTGGAACTCACGTTGCAGCTGTGCAGTTCCACGGACTCCCGCTACAACAGAAACGCCGCGCTCACCCTGATCTCCTGCTCTAACACAGAAGAATTCCACGGAACCCCGTCACCAGATCCCACGTCAGACATAATCAAGCAAGATCAGTCGTATGTATGAGACAGCCAAACTCAAAGGAAGTCATTATGCAAGGACCAAAAAAGGAAGAGCAAAATGAGACTGCAAACTGATAAACGTTGTATGCAATTTCAAGTCCTTTAACTTTAGCCTACTCTTTTTTCAATATTAATAACCTACCTCAATCTGAAACTGAAAATATATTAAAATGCTATATTATTTATTAGTACAATTCTCCAGCATAGACAGACATAAGTTTATTTTGAAAGGAGAGTGAGCCATACGCGTATGGTCTGTCTGTGTGTGTGAACCGTCGCTGGGGAAAAAAAGCTAACTTCCAACTTCCATTTCGCTCGGGTTCTGCTTTGGTGACCACTTGTATGAGATGGTTTTAGACTCAAAGTGAATAATGGACGCACGCACATTTATGAGTGGCTTTATTTATGCCATTACAACAGAGACAAGTCATGACTATAAAGTCGCACGACGAGTTCACAGGATGTGGCATGGCCTCCGGGCACTATCCAAGCGAAAAAACCCTTTTCACGTTTCTGGGTTTCGAAGCTGCGGATGTCGTCATAGCTGGGTTGATTTCAGTGAATGGGAGAGTACTTCAAATATATTTTTGTGTATTCCCATTTGCACAAATGGCAAAAAAAAAAAAACAACAACAACAACAACAACAAAAAAAAAAAAAATCCACAATTGTGTTTTCATGATTTTCAAAAAAATTCATAGCATGTTTCAAAGATTCAGAGCATGTGCAGAGAAGGGGAACGTCATGTGAGCAGGGCCATGCACAGATATTTTGCGGGGCAGTGGCCCAAACCAAAGAAATTGGCACAAGGAGAGTGGGTTCTTTTTATTATGAATTATCCAGTTGTTACAAATACAGTTAAATGAAAAGCCAAGCCACTCTGTAATAACTGACTTTATTGTAGATGTTTTGATAGGAGTGGGCTCTCCCTCTCCCTCTGCCTTCGTCTTCAGTGGAAGACCCTAGTAGGGTGATCATATGAGCCATTTTCCCAGGTCGCGTACTTGCCAGGATTTCTATATATTGCCTAAAACATCCAAAGTAGCTTTTCCAATAAAATGCAGGTATGTTAAATAATCAACCAATCGTGGCATGTGAGAAGGTGAGATCTACAGAGAAGGTTCAAGGCAATGCATACACATACATGTTAGGTGTTTGTTCGTTCATTCAACTTGAAGCGTCGCTGCGCACCGATCATTGTATGACATCAAAAAGTACCAGGAGAGTGATTTGAATGCATAAGGAGCCATCTGCTTTGCTCTCTATAGCTCTTATGAATGTCATACAATGATCAATCTGCACATCACAAACAGCCAAAATCTGGATATTTTAGGCAATATAAAAATCCTGGCAAGGACGTGTCCTGGGAAAATGGCTCATATGGTCACTCTAAGTAGGGGCAAGTGGGGTAAGGTGAGCCAGTGGGTAAGTTGACCCACCCCCTGCATCTTGGCTACTGTACAGTTTAGGTGTCATGTGACCGTGTATTTTGCAAGCATGAATCATTTCTGCCAGACTGTGAAAAGGAGAAACACATTGGGGAAATGGAAGACACCACGGCTGTAGCCAGGGTTTGAAAATTTTTGTGGTCTGGGTGGGAACTGTGCTATAATAACCCCACTCATCATATACGCTAAACACTTTAAAAGAGACAGATATGTAGGTGTTTTTTTTTTTTTTTTTTGGAGGAATGAGCATTGCTAAATGATATCACATTGCAGTATTACTTCAGGTTGGGGTATATAATTTTTTCAGTAATTTTTTTTATATTATTCAGCAATAAATATAGGCCTATTACTGTTATAGTTTTCATTAATAACCATTGCTATATAGATGATAACTTTGTCTAGTGCCCTTATGAATGTTGTTGGCACCACTTTTTGAAAATGTAATATGAAATAGCATAGACGTAACATACTTGTTCTAAAGATCTAAAAATCACCAGTGTTATATGCTATGGTTTTGATAACGTTGATAACGTTTCTATTTTTTATTTTATTTTTTATTTTTTTATTTGCATTTGCCTTACCGTATTTGGTTTCCTGTCAGCAATAACATGTCTGTTTGCTCTTTTGATTACTATCAGTTTAAGTTCTGGCACTGTTGCCAAATGTTGCTATGAAAACAAATAAAAATAAATAAATACATATATCTTTCCAACTCTAGTCACTAATGGCTAACAAACTCTCTGTTTAGTTTGTTTTTAGGAAGGCTACAGCTTTGGTGTTAAACATATTGTTTCAGAAACAAACAATTCAATATTGAAATTAAAACTTCAGTTGGTTGGTTTTATGTTGTTAAAGTTAACTTTAAGAAAAGAAAATATGACTGTAATAGTTATTATTATTTGGTCAGATGGTCATTTTACACCCATGGTGAATCTTACCCATTGACTCAACTCGGGTCAACTTACCCCAAACCTGGGGCAAACTGAGCCATGGGAACACTTTTTTATAAGAAAACATATTTTTTTAATCCTTTGTCATAGATACATTTTGATCATTTATTGTACTGTACTTCTGCGTCATTTTCCCTTATCTTGAGGACCACTTAGGCTAAGTATAAAAGTGGCTAATCGTTCTTACCCCACTCCCTATAAGTATTAGACATTAAATTTGATATTTTACAGCATAATAAATAAACATTAATTTAGAACTAATAACTAATTTATAACATTTATACCATCTTACCATTAATTTGGTTTTAATAAAATATGAAGTGTTTTAGTTTACTAGTATCAGGACGAGTGATTATAATGGGAAATATACTTAAGTACAAGAATTTAAGTGTGACAAACTGTTTAATACTCTATATGATGATTTAACTGCTCGCTTGCTTGAGCTTTGCATTCATGTTTGCAATGTTGAACTGTCTTTAGCAGCCTCCCTTTGCTCCTCTCTCTCTGTCTTCTTTTTTGTGAAGGCTTTGTTTTTTGTTTTTTTGCTAATTTGTTTTAGCACTTTTAGAAGGCTGAGCCATTACTGACAAAAAATCAAAAACAAACAAACTACCAACCAGTCACTTATTCAGCAAATCAACCACTGACTAATGTGGATTGTAATGCATCTACCTGGTAATGGAACGAATTTCGAGGACAGTGGTCTCCACTCTCCAGAGAGCGGGCACAGATTGTGAGTGATGCTACAGAGTGGATTAGCAGAATCAGCGGATCTTTAACGGTGCTGTGACAGATAGTTTTGAGCAGGGGTGATGGGGGGGGATTGGTGAAAGGGGCACCTCAGCTGATGAGGGCAAAGGCGCAGTGGCTCTAGCCTCCGGGTCACCCCCCTGTGCATGGGCCTGCAAGTGAGGATTAAGAACCACTGCTTTAAACATTGATTTTGAAACTTGTGAATCCATTAGAATCGTTAGAAGGCATATCACGATTTATATATGAATAGATGTTTTCGTGCACCCCAAGTTTGATGGCTCTTCCTCTTCTCTGTAAAAACAGCACAACATGCCCCCCCCCCCTTTGTTGCATGTTCATGGGGACGGGGTGTATGTAAATTTCTGGGTTTGTGATGTCACAAACTCGGGAAGTAATTCATTGTAGTCCCTACAAACTGTTTTTGTAGGCATTAAACTTCCAGAATTTTAAAAGACGATATTTAGGTTTGCATTGAACCTTCAGCATCGTAACTTTGCAGATATTGTTTTATGCTCAAACAGCAACATTACCATTAACAATAAATTAAACCATAGCAAAACAATGATAAAGCCATATGTTTGCGTCAACTTCTTTAGAAAGATGGAGAAAATATATTCATTTTCCAGGAATATGAGGAAATTTGGGCGTGGTCCTGTTACATTAGACTACTGTTTACCTTTCAGCCAAATTATGTGAGGTACATGTCAGGAGAAGTAGAATGATAATAATTAGAATAAGTACATTATAATGAAAACAGTACCTTAAAAATGAAATGAAGCAGGTTTTTGGTCGTTAATGTAAACCAATAAAGCGAATTCAAACAGTTGTACAAAACAGCGCTAATGTAGAGAAACCGGCACTCCTTTTTTTCCACTTCAAGCACTGATCTTGAGAACAGAATAGATTTTGTCATGTACGTCTAGACTGAAATCACTTCACACTCCAACACGAGGTGTCGATATGCACCTAAAAGTGCACCTGTGTGCAACTTGCTATTAAACCCACAGAAGAAGAAGAACCTTCTGAATGGAGCAAAGCACGTGACCTGAAGTAATGTTTTCTAGTGGGAATACATGAATGTTGCACGAAGTGGCGGTACATTGAAAGCAACACTTTACAACAATATGTGTTTAAAGGTGCTGTAGGGAACTTTTGTAAAAAAATATTTTTTACATATTTGTTAAACCTGTCATTATGTCCTGACAGTAGAATATGAGACAGATAATCTGTGAAAAAAATCAAGCTCCTCTGGCTCCTCCCAGTGGTCCTATTGCCATTTGCAGAAACTCCATCGCTCCCGGTAAAAAATAACCAATCAGAGCTGCGGTCCGTAACTTGGTTTGTGTTCAAAATGTAGAAAAATGTATATAATAAGCGAGTACACCATGAATCCATTTTCCAAACCATGTTTTTGGCTTGTCCTGAATCACTAGGGTGCACCTATAATAAGTGTTTATATTCAGACTATTTTAGATGGCTTCAGGGATACTGCGACGGAGTAACCCAGTACCTTTGTGATTCTTCATAGACATAAACAGAGAGAAGTAGTTCTGGCTATGATGTTCTTCCGCAAGACGCAAGCAGTTCTGTTTATTAACCGCTAGAGCGTCAAAAGTTACCTACCGCAGCTTTAAGACCTGGTTGACTCAGATGAGACTTTTCTCATGACCCTGCTTGTAGCTTTAACCGGATGTTTACATTGGTAGATGTTCGTCTATAAAGAACTACAGCCTTTTTGGCCAGGATAAGGGACTGTGGTAATATACACTGTAAAACAATTCTCGTTTTACAAGAAAATAATGTAAAAATGTTGGTTTACGTTTCACGTTTAATTCAATGTGTCACTTTCCTTTGAACTTTATTTATTATGTGTGAACTTTACTAGCTATTTCTGGTCGAAAACTGTTTCCTAGTTTCTTTCAAGTACATCATACTCAGTGTTACTCAGTGTACATGCAAACTTGTGGTTGTATTACCGGACCAATGAACAAAAATACAGCAAGCCACTAAGTTGCACAATATCCTCAATTCAACATGCAACATCAAATTAAGTGTGCGTTTGACCGAGCATTCAAAGACCGACATCGTAGTCTGGCCAAAAAAAGGTTTGTATTAAAAAGCAACTAAGTTACCTGCCTTCTCAGTATTGGGAAATTTGAGGAATTTTATTAAGAAATATCTTCTACAGCATGTCCTAAACAATGGGAGACAGTCACAAGTGCTTTTTGCAGACCATAATGAGCAGCGGCATCATCAGTGCATCTGAGGCCCTAGCATTACACAAACACTGTGAGAGCCATGGAGGTATGAAGAAAACCCACGGAGTGCAGTTTAGCTCAATTCTGATCGATCAGTTGTTTATGTTAGTATTCATTTTGCACTAAAGGCAAAATTTGAAAAACTGAAGCAGAACTATTCGTTCTTATTTATGATTTCTATGTGTCAGACCTGGAAATTGTATATTAGCTGTATATGTCCTATTTAAATTATGCATCTATCTTGCCTTTCTAGAACACTATACAGACAGATTGGATGATTTCATTAATGTCATCAACACTCAACTTCAGCCCTTTTTCATGCGCATCAGGAAAGGCATGTCTCCTTGGTTAGTTGAAGTCTGTCTTTTACTGTAAAAAATATTTCCGCAGTTTAGTTATTTCAACTTGTTTTTTTTTTTTTTTTGTGTAGAGATAACTAGATTGTCCAGACAACAAGAAATTTTATGTTTTCTTGTCCTCAACTAAACTGAAAGTTGAATGAACAAGTAAAATTGTTGTTTTAACTAAAAAATTTAATAACTTAAATAGATTTTCTGTTGAGTTAACAAGTATAACTGTTGTTTTAACTAATAAATGTAAGTTGAAACAACTGCACACAATTTGCAGAAGGTTTTACATAAATTCTAATGCTTTAATTGCAGTAAACTTAACTTAATTTATTGTGTAAACTAAACTTAGTAAACTACACTTAATTTACCTCTCTAATTGCTGTCTGGTAAATTGCATGATCTTAAACCCTGAATTCCAAGCTTTTAAAACCGCTTTAAACATAAATCTTCAAGCTTTACAACATTAAATCTATTTCAAACTTTCTGCTCCGGTTTTTTCAAGCCAATGTGAATGGTTGTCTTGTAGTTATCACTACTGTGGTGTATATATATATATATATATTAATTACAATGTATTTTATTTTAGTGTGTACATTAAAAACATTCCTGTAATTTACAGTTATGAGCACAGATTAAATTAAATTACACCTACAATTTGTCTAGCTGCTTCAGTTTTTATTCATGGTCAGATTCCAATTTATCATTGGCATTGGAATTGAGCGATTTATAAAAATGAACTGTTCAAGATGATTCGCTGAATCAATTGATCACTGTGACATCAAAGTACCGCGAGAGCGATTCGAATGCATTGGATCCGTGTGTTCTCTTATCGCTCTCGCGGTACTTAGATGTCATACAGCGCTGCTTCAAGTCGAACGCGCCTATTTTTTTTCTCTGAGAATTGTCGAGAGAAGCCAGCGGAAACTGGATTTTCCATGTTGGACCACACGTGTCTCAGAAGAAATAGAGTGATACAGAGTAAGTGTGTCATTTTATATTATGCTAGTGGATTGTTTTAAGTCTTTAGTTCATAATAAGCGTTTTGACATAGAAGACTCGCTCATTTTACTTCCTGTTGTTGACTCACAGGTTCAGTCAAGTTGATTAAAAGCTATTCATTCACCAACTGGACCAAACCGGATTTTTACCTCACCTTTTTACCGTCACTTCAGAGCGCCGGATATAGGTAAGTTTTCACCACAATATTTGTATTAAAAAAGTAACGTTAACTGTCAAATTTAATCGATATGGGTGATAGAAATGACAATTAATATATCTGTGGTTTGAAATGTCACGGTTTTCGTTATTACTTAAAATTAAAATGTTTGTTTAATTGGTAATGAAAGTTCTAGTCTACCGCTAAATCTTTAATCTTTTTCTCTCTTTTTTTCAGCCGACTGACAATGAGATCAATGTTGTTCAGAGTGTCAAGTTGGGCATCTTGTCAATCAGCGAAGACACCAGACAAGATTGTGCCTTCCCAGACGACTTTGTGAATATGGCTGTGATACTGGAAGGGGAAATTTTCATTGTGTATCTCCAAGACATTCCAAATGCCTTCGTCACATTGTTTGGACTGCTTTACGCTTTAACCATCAACTATCCCAAAGAGCTGCGATACACCTTTGATGTGATCTAGTGGATCTTCATGAACATTGATGGGAAAAGCTGCTCCGCAAAAGTTCATGGACTAAAAACAAACTAATGCGGTGAAGTGCCTGCAACAATGCCATTTCCTTTTTTTTTTTTTTTTTAAGTTTAATTGATGAATTTGTTAAAGCATCAGCTAAGTTGAGATTAAAGTGGTATGAAACCAATTCATATATCTTTTAATGTCTTAATGCTTTTCAGAGTTTCTTTTTGAAAGGAATGTAGTGTACAGGATATTTCTATATGTATCTATATGGGAATGGCATTTTAAAGTGTTTAGTTTAATTGATGAATTTGAGGCTTGAGAGCATAAATAATTGATAACTTAGTTTATATTAAAATGGCATTAAGCCAATTCATATATCTATAATCCGTTTAACAATGTTTAAACATTTTCTATTGGAATGAAGGATGTTTCTATATTGAATGCTGTGGGGTGATCTTGTTTAATGTTATATAACAGATTAATCCACAAAACGTGCATTGAGACAGGTGTAAAACTCCTTTCAATGAGGTTTGGGTTTTAAGGAGTTTATTGCAATACATTTGTTTTAAATGTTGGCTGAACTTACTGGATGTAGTTTAGATGACTTAACTTTAGTTGGCTGAACTTAAGTTAAGTTCTAAGTTTACTTAAATCAGTTCATTGTACTTTATAACTTGTCGGGTCAACCTTTCCAAATTTGTCAGGTAAACTTTTCCAAATTAGTTAGGTTAACTCAAAAAAACCAATGCAAAAAGATAACAAAAAATAATGAGTTAAGTCAACAAAAGATTTTTTTACAGTGTATATTATTAATTTGTTAATAATATAAATAATTATTATTTGTCACATTTATATTAATAATTTCACATTGTTCGGGACTTTGTCCTCTTGAGCTGGAAAAGGCATGCCTCCTATTTGTCCTGAGAATTAAAATGAGAATGTAAAAATTATTCTCATTTTGGTTTTGGGCAAATAATGTTTTGTTTTCATCACTCCACATTTTGTCTCTGTGTTCAGATGGATCTGATTGCAGAATCTGAGACTGCAGACACTGCCTCATCCACCGATGTCTTAAATTGTGCCGACAGTCTCAGGAACAAAGAAACCGAAGAAGAAAGAAAGCTTGTCTTAAACAAATTTGTCCAGGACAAATGGTTAAAAGAGGCATGCTATTCATTTTACAGTTTTTCTCAGTGGCTTTGGGGCATTTCCCGAATCATCCTTAATATTTGCAAAAAAGTATATGCATTTCTCAAAACAAATCGTACAAACAGCACCACACAATGGTTTACCTGCAAAAGCCTGTAACTTAATCAAAATCTTTAGCTCATCTCTCAAAAATATTTATGCCAGTGAACATATCAGTTCCATCAGAATGAATATTCCTTGAGTCATTGTTCACAAACAAGATAGTCAACTGCTAAGTCATGTTGTCAATATAACAGTGCACTCACATTACACAATACAGTTACTGTATTGAATTGCAGAAGGCTGCACTTCTTATGTATGCCATATGTCCATTTAAAAAGTACAAATTACTGTATGTGGTATATTGATAGAAAAAGACGGGATAGGATTCACAGTTACACTTTGCTAGTGTTCTGAGAAAAAAAAAAAAAAAACATTACAACATCATTGTGATATAGCAAAAATACAAAATTATAAAGGCAAACACAGGAAACTAAGACAGAACTTTGTTTTTGCGTGCAGGACCTTATGAGGAATTGTAATGCAGTCTGTCTACACCTCCTGATGTGCAAGTCTGTCTGCCCACAGATTCTCCTTTACATCACAACGAATATCTTCTCTTGCAATGCAACGTGAATTTGGAGTCAAGAGAACCGTCTCACAACTTCATATATGTGAATGAGGGTGGCTTCAACCTGACCAAAGGCAGAAGGTGTGGTTGAAATGTCATCGGCCACAGAGCTACTGTTGATGTGCCAGGCCAATGGGAGGAAATATCCACTGTCACAATTTGTAAAACTTGTGTTGTCTTTTATCAAAGTTACAAAGCTATTATAAAAAACTCACTCGCTACCTCCCAAAGCAATTAGATACTTTAATTTTTTATTTTGTTTTGCTGCTTTAGAAAGAATACATAAAGTGTGCGCTGCATTGTAGAGATGGAAGAGTATATGCGCACAATCTACCACGACCTCATCAAATTGTGCCATGTGTGCCACAACACTGCCCTGCAGGTAAAGACATGAACACGAGTAAAAGTTGAGAAGTTTAATTTATTCAGGAAATCCAGCCTTTAGGTTTCCATTATTTAATTTGAACCGTCATATGGTTTAATTTGAAGTCATTTTAAAGGAACAACTCGGTGACCAAAAAGTCATCAGTACTTGAATAGTTGAATTTACATTTATTGAAATTGTATTTCTATAATAGAATTTATGATAGGGGTTACCTGATAGAATTTTCAAACAGAGCAGACTGCAAACAAGAACTTTTATTTGACATTTAGTGGCAGATGTGTGAAACCTCAGCCTGTTGAATCATGATGCACCTCCCGTGTGTTGCTAGATATTTTGGAGCACGCAGTGACCTTCGTTGCCCTACATGCAATGATTTTTGGCCTCACGAGATTCCGGGTGAACTGTTTTTCTTTAACATCGCTCCACTGATTTAAGATTTTAGATATACTATTTGTGTACTTCAAAATGTTTTAGATTCGAATGTTTTCCTATTTTCTTTTTGTCATTTGCAGAAATGCAGCATTCCCAGTATAACGGAGTTCACAAAATCTGCCTTCATCATCCAAAGAGAACATTGCTCCCTAAGGTAATCTCACAACCTGTTGATTCATCGCTGCAGCTGGCCGTTTGACCATTAATGAGGATGTTTTTGTAAACAATTTTCTATTAATAAAGAATTGTTATTGAGTTGGTTGTTTCTCAGTTACATATTATTTTTGTTGGAATTCTAATTCAAGAGCAAACAAAATTGATTTGCCCTTTAATGGAAATGTATTTGCTCTTATATGGAAACATTTGCTGTCTCTGTAGAATTGTACACTTGCTAAGATTAGGGAAGCGCACTGTTCAAAACAGTGAAATCTTAAAAAATAAATACAAATATTACTTCAAGTTATAAGCAAAGTTCAAAGTGTTGCAACTGAATGTGGTTTACCATTTAATTTAGTTCCCTACATACTGTTCCTGTAGATGACCTGATAGAAAATGCAAATAGCAAACCAAGACCACAAGTTATACAGAAATACATGTACTGTTTAATATATAGCTTGGATACATTGCTGCTTTGGATAAAATATCTGAACAGATGTTAAAAAAAGTCATGCTTTTTTTTAAAAGGATTATTAAATTGTTGATTATAATGACTTACACTGTCTTTTTCACATTGTTTATTGTGCTGTGTAAACATAAAACCATGTCTGCATTTGTAATCAGAGAAACTACAAACAACAAGTGCTACTCTACGCTGCTCAAAACTCACGTTTGAATCATCAGTGGCAAATTCTTTACATATGTAAATGTACATACAGACTGAGTCAGAAGTGCCAGATTGTCCTTGCAAAGTTAAAATTGCCCCACTTTATAGAAACAGCCTTTGTGCACAGCCTTCCCAGGATCAATCGCTGCACACATCTGAATATCTGGGTTGAACTGTTCTGAAACAGTGTTGTAAATACAACTTAACCACTGATTTCTAGTTGTGTCTTCTTTTCGAAAACCATTCGCTATCACAATGAAACACACAACATCTCAACAACATGGTGACAGCGACAGCAACAATTCTACAGCGAGAATCAAAGGTTACTCCTTTCTTAGATTGAACATGTGGGCGATTTTATGGAAATCTTCCCACATAGTGACAAAGAGATGTGGGGGCGTGTTAGAACAAGCTGTTTTAGGGGGGCCTTAGGGGGGCCTGGCAGAGTCTTAACTTTTATAAGAATATCTCTTTGAGTTTGAAACTTTAGTCTTAGCAGCTTTACAGATCTACTTCATGCACCAATAGCTTTTAACACTCCAAAGAGAAAGTAAAAATTTAAATCGCATCATATGACCCCTTTAATTTAGTAGATGCGTTTAACCAAAGTGACTTGCAAATGATGAAAGAAGAAGCAATCAAACCAACAAAAGAGCAACATTATGTCAGTGCTGTGACAAGTATAGGTTAGTATAATGCAGTACATGTAGAAATTTTTTACAATAAAAGCAATAACTATAAAATTAAATTATTTAAATATAAGAAACCGGGTTAGATTGGGGATGCCTTTACAATTAAATTGTAACAAAAGCAAAGATGTAAGAAATATACACTGTAAAAAATAATCCAGAAAATATATGGTAAAAAAAACTGGCAGCTGTGGTTGGAAGAATAATATCATAAAATTACGGTAACACTGTTTTAGGTTTAATGGTTTTATACTGTAAAAAATACGGTAATACCATTTTAGGTTTAATGGTTTTACCTTATATGTACAGTTTAATATCGTAATTTAAATGATATAATATTAATATACTAGCTTATTGAAGTACTGAAATCTGTTTTGTACATTTGTAATACACTGGTAACCACCAAAAGCAGGGGGTGATGAGAAAGTCACACGATGAAACACAAGCAGCTTTTAAATAATAAGATACATAGAAGGTGCAGAGAGTCATTCACACAGACACTTAACACCATCATGGTGAGACTCATTAAAGTGAAATATACAATAAACATTAATTTAAGAACGTTATATGTAACATACAACCCTAATAAACATAACAGACAAGAAAAAAATAAGAAGAAACCTATTTTTTTCAAAGAAAAAACATAAAATTCAAACAAAATTTGAAATGCAATGCAGAGAATTCTGGGAACGTCATGGTTTTTCCCTGTAAATTTTACAGGAATTACCGTTAACCATTTAACAGGTTTGTACTGTAGCATTTTCACGTTTTTTTTTCTTCACATTTTTTAAATCATGCTAATGCTAAAAAACCCCAATCATTTACAGTAAGTATTACATTGATATGTGTGTATAACAAAGAACCTAAAATTAAAAAGTTTGGCATTTATACAAATTAAGTCAATACAAGATTTGGCAGCACGAGATGTTTTATTCTGTACAAATCAGGACCACCAAAAACGGACAGAAAAGCTGCACTGTTAAAAATATTCCGTAAAATATACGGTAAAAAAACGGCAGCTGTGGTTGCCAGAATTATACCGTAAAAAATACGGTAAAACCGTTTTTGGTTTAATGTTTTTAAAATACAGTTACACTGTTGTAGGTTTAACGGTTTTACTTTATATTATACTTTATACAGTTTAATACCATAATTTAACTGATATAATATTAATATAGGAACTTACTGAAGCACTGAAATCTGTTTTGTACCTTTCTATTACACTGGTAATACAAGCACTAAACACCATCATGGTGAGACTCATTTAACTGAAATATGCAATAAACATTAGTTTAACAACATTTTATATAACATACAAACCTAATAAACATAACAGATGAGAAAAAATTAAGAAGAAACATAGTTATTTCAAAGAAAAAACATCAAATTAAAAAATGCAACGCAGAGAATTCTGGGAACGTAAGTTTATGGTTTTTCCCTGTAAAGTTTACAGGAAATTGCCGTTAACAAGTAAACAGGTTTTTACTGTAGCATTTTCACAGTTTTTTACCGTTAAAATCACAGTCATTTTTTACAGTGTGAGCTCTAATAATGCCAGTGCTGTTGAGGTCTGAAGAGGACATCTCTAGACCAGAGAACACACTCCTGATATGAGGTTTTAGAGAAGTCTGGGAACGCCACCAAGTCTGGATTCTCAACCTCCACCTGTTGGTGGTAAAACAATTTTTACCAATTGTTATTTTTTTATAAGATACGATACAACTTAGATTATTTATTTTTTATTATTATTTCAAAACTATTTAAGAACAAGAAACTTGCTGTCATAAATGAGGTTTCTCTTCTACCTGGCAGTAGCTGTGATTGATGTGGATAGAGATTTTTTGTTTCATCTGGGCTTTAAAGCCTGATGTATTTCCTTCCACCCACCTGATGTCCAAAAAACAAAACCAGAACCCTATGAAACAGCGGGAACAAAAGCCTTTGCCTTTCAAATGCCAAATGAACCATTTGTTTCTTGTTTACCTGTGCCAAAACATTCTGTTGAGGATCCTGATGGAGAGGAGACACGATCCCTCCAGGCCCAAACCAGGCATTAATTGTAATGTCATCCTCATCTCCCTCTCCAAGACCGCAATAGTCTGGGATGCGAATATCTTCTTTCAGCACTGGAACCTATCATGAATAACAGCTAGCGTGACTGCTACTGGTTTTGCATGATGCAACATCCATTAGTATATTTCCAAATCTAAGAAGACTGCTTTAGCGCAAATTTAAAATGACTGAGTGCACTTTTAACAGTCATAGTGAGAGTATGAAAGAAATAGTGCAGCCATAAATGAAAACTTCCTTTACACAGATTTGTTTGTTTCTACACTTGGAACAGTTTTGTGGACATTTTAGACTTTCATCACTACCTTTTCAATGGATCTGCAGCGAATGGGTGCCATCAGAATGAGAGTTTAAACATCACAAGTAATGTAGGTAGTCTAAAGGTTTGTCTTTGTAACAAATTAATTTTTAACTTAAAGATGAAAAGATGGCTAAAATGGATTAATCCGTAATACTGATCAATCGACAATATTGATTTCTTCAGTGAAAAGTTGACTTTTCTGAATCGGGTGGGAAATATGCACACACCCCAAATATACAATTACTACAATGAAAAATTCAAAGCTAAATATAAATATAAAAACGATATATACAAATAAACATAAATTTCCTTAAAACTAAAATTAGAAAGCTACTTCAACGTATTTACAAAAACATAATTGACAAATCCTTCATGCTCTTGAGAGATGAACAGGGTCCTTCACTCCTCTCTGCTTCGTTTGGACTCTTCATTACACTTTATTTCTTAAGACACCAACAAGCCTCTGCAAAATGTTGTCCACGATGCCTGCTCCCATTAACAATCCCATGTCACATGTTTTAATGGCCTCCTGGATATTTGGATTTCCATGACACAAACTTAAGACTTTGAATAAGCAGCCACAGGAGTAGACTCTCGTCCAGTCCTTGTCTACATCTCTCCATCTCTCCATGCCCCAGTGTTGACTGTTGAGCTTCTCCCAGGAGTAATCTGTGATCCCCTGAGCTCTTTCAGCAGAAGCTCGACCATCAGCTGATCTCTGGCCAGCTCCAGAAGCCTCAACACACTCAATTCAATCTTCTTGCTGAAGTGAAGCGGGAAGTCACAGACTGTCGAGGGCAAAACAGCTCGAACATCAATTCAAACTGGAGCTATGAGCAGAATAAACTTGTTCAGATCACTTGTAATTGATATTTGATGGGTGATCTGGTGAGAAGTGAACACAGTAGAGGAGAAACACAGCCAGTGCTCATGGTACTAACAGAACTGATGTACAATAAAAGTCATGTTAGTTTCAACTTTCAATGTATAATAGACATAGTTTAAAGACAAAGGTAAACAGCTAACGTTAATTACGTAAGAAATGCGCAACTAACGTAAAAAGAAAAGTATTTAAGCCAAAGCCAGTAGTGCAAACAGTTAAATATAGCACCCGGTTTTAAAGTTCGGCTGGACATACAAAATATAAATAACGTTCCGCTTCAGAAAGCATTCCTTTCATGTCATTTCATTGCAATCGGTAATTGGTGTACACACAATATGAAATAATGTTTATAAATGAATTATAATTATTTATGCAGAAATATAATGATCTGTTTTATGTAACTTTTTTGAAAGTTAACTTTAATATTTAGTCTTTACCTGAAAGATATCACTTTTAAACTCTTTTGAAATAAAAAACGACTGTGTTTTTCTTTTCTTTTTTTTGTGTTAGGCGCCTGTCAATCATTTTGCGCGTTCCCAGTCCATATATGGGAAAACGGAAGTTTAGAGCGCGACAAATGAAGATGAAGCGGCTTTTGTTAGTGAGTGTGCATTTGTCAAACTAACGTGTTATCAATTTAACATCTCCTTACAATGGCTTAAACAAACCTAAAATCAACAGGAAGATCGAAGAAACAAGACCAAAAAGCACCTGACAGGTAACAAAAACATGGTTTGACCATGGCCTTTCGACAGAGGAAGTTCTGTAACGTTCACATAGCTATAACACCTGCATATTCTCAACAATTTATTTATTAGTTGATTTAAATGTTAATTTGTTAATATAGAATAGATTTTTCTATTGTGAAACAACAATGAATAAACTGGAAACATCTGGCCTTTATTGTTTAGCGCTTAGACCTACTTCCAGACAGTAAATAGACAATTAATTTGTCTTATGATTTTTAATGATGATTGACATATTGCCCATTTTAGTTCTGATTGCAACTCCTTACAGCCAAGGTTGTTTCAAGTGAATGGAAGCAGTGTGTTCAGTGCATGATATATATATATATATATATATATATTCTGTAAGAACTATTGTTTATCTATCTGAGGCCTGTGTTCCATATGTATCACAGACATGACCTTTTGCCAACCCTGTGATGTATCATGTAAAAGACAAAAAGCTAATAAATAATTAATTCCTAGTTACAGATAGCTAAGCTTTCATGAGGAGCACTGTGAAGGGCTAAACAATGATCTGAAACCCTAAGCCTCAAGCAATATTTAAATTTCACAAGAATAAAAAAAAGTGATGCAGCACGATATAATGAAAACAGTGATTATGTCTTGTGTTCTGCTGATGTGTTCATAACCCTCTGCTGCTGAGTCAACAAGCCTGTTTACAAACTAGGCCACTTGATTGGATGCTGCACATATAATACAGCTGTATCTTTTAGGTCAGCATCGCTGCAGTATATTGACCGTTAGAACTGGGAAGGACATTCATTGATGCGTCAATCCGTTTTATGTGTTACTTAAATGACAGCATTTGTTTGGTTTTTAATTTACCCTTGATTTCTCCCATGACCCTTGAGCAGACTGCTCTGTGGGAAAGAGCCAGCTGTTAAAGATTCAGATGTTTGCGCAGCTAGATGATCTGTGAAGGTGTTTAGGGGGGCACAGTGAGGTTTTACATAAGATTTTAACACTGCAGTTGTTAAATTGTGTGTGTGTGTGTGTGTTATGTTTAGACTGAATAAAATGAATGCTGAGAAACACTTAGCATATTGCACACATTTCACAATGCAGCATGTCATCATATTCCAGTCAATGATGTCAGGCAGGTTGCTTAAAAAGTTAATCCCCATGTATCATAACCTTCAGTCAAGGCTGCTTCTGACCATTTTTGCATCATATGTGATATTACAATAAAATGTGGGATGTATGGCATTTAAGGACAATGATATCATTATTTACAAGATTTCATGTGAGAAATGCAAGTATAAGAACTTTTAGATTTTATGTGGCCAGAACACTTACATACATGTTTATTCATTTAGCAGAAGCTTTGTCCGATGTGTCTTAAAAATGAGGAATACACGAAGCGATTTTTCATCATAAATAGGCAATAAATACAAGAAGTGCTATTAAGGCACTCTGGCCATAACCTTTTGATATAAGGCAAGCTTAAACTCTTCGCATTTTTTTAGGGTAGATTTTTATTAAACATTTGTGTTATTTATTTTTAAAATTGTTTTATTTGTTGTTGTTTTGATTTGTATTTCTTTTCATATTTTTGCTTGTTGTATTATTTTATACAGTAACAGTAGTATTTGCGCTTTGAGATCTACATTTAAAGAAGAAATTAAGTTTATATAGAAAATAAAGTTTGTTATTATTATTATTATATTCTGAGAAGGGAGCATTACAAAATCCTTACGTGGACATAAAACGCTACCCATGGCAACAGTGTTAAACAAGCACAATTCATCAGGAAAACTGTGGACTTGGCAACACAGGAAGGGAGGCGGGAGGGCCAGCTCATTTAAAGGGGACATACACATAAACAGCATTTTGATATACCCTAAAAGTGGCAATTTCAAAAAGCTATAAAAATGATCTGTGCGGTATTTTAAGATAAAACTTTGCAAACACACTCTGTGCAGAGCAGAGAACAATTGAAAATTGTATCAATGCATTCTGTGGCACCTTTAAAGAAAAAGTGAAAGCATGTAGAGGAATTGTTTTTCAGCTGCATGGCATTCCAGACTAAGTGTGTGAAGATCTTTCTGCTAGCAAGGAACAGTGAGTGACTTTCTGGAATGCAACTGTGCATTTCTGAGATTGTATAAACAAGGCATGGCTCACTTTATGAACTCTAGAGAGAATGTAAACTTGGAAAAGCGAGTGAAAGTAGGAGAGTGTTGGTTGTTCTGTATGCAAGCATTAATGTCCTGAGCTGCGACCTATAGCCAGTGCAGAGAGGGTTAAATAGAGGTGTAATGTGGGCTCTCTTGAGTTGTTGAAGAATTAATGCGGCTGCGTTCTGAATCATATGTAGACGTATCATTGCATTTAATTGAAGTACAGCCAGAACAGCTCTGACAAGGTCCTAGATGCGAAGTTGTGCAGCATGCTTCATTAGGAAGGGCATGATCTTCCTGATATCGTGCAGTGCAGACTGTCTTTGCAATCTGGTCTTTGTAGGTCAGCTGGTTATCAAAGATTACTCCAAGATTTCTGACCAAACTTGATGGGATAATTGTTTATGAATCTAGCTGGATGGTGAAATTGTGTCGTACAGTCAGTCGATGAGAAGCTCTGTCATTGCTAAGTTGAGCTTTGTCATGGCTTCTGTAGAGTTTTTATTTTTTTGGATGTGGTAACTGACTCTGTCCTTATTTTGCTGATGCTATCATTCATTTTTGAATGTATTATATCAATACAATACATATTTACATTTCTGGTCACATTTATTTCTGACAACTTTTTTTAAATACTGTTGTTCTTATGCTAATATTCAGTTGCTTAACACTATAAATTGCCTTTTTTTACTTGCTAGAGTTTGAAATTGGAGATTTTTATGTCTTAAGTTCTTCTGTTCACCAAGGTAACATTTAATTGATCGAATCGATACCTCTCAAAAAAGATATAGTAAATTCTGAATTATTCTGAATTATTCTTACTATTTGAAATAACTCTTTTCTTTATACATTTTAGAATTGTGTGTTCTTGTATTTTAAAATTCTAATTTTGACTGTGATGACAAAACCCCATCATCTTCAGCATCCATTACTCCAGGTTACTAGCAAACCTTTTCACTCTAATCATTCTAATGTGCTCATTTGGTTCTGGAGAAACCTTTTTTACTATCATCACAGTTGAAAATGTGGCTTAATGAAGCATGGAAATTGCAGTACAATGTTTTTTTTTTTCTTCAGATGAAATATTGAGTTTCTTGCAAGTCACGTGCAACTCAAATTTAGGTTTGAAAAATGACTAAACAGAAACACGTTTCTTTAGAAACGCATCAGTTTGTTGTTCTTTTGAGAGATTAAGTCTGTTCCATACAAAAGAGGAACACAGTCTTGATCTAACCAGCACAGAAATAAATATGGTTGGCTTAGTTGCACAACAAGAGAATGAGTATAAAGTCTGAAGTTTGAAAGACTGACTGCTCACAGGTGCACAACTGGAAGCTGCATTGAACAGCACACACTCAACCGCTTCATCCACATCAGAGAACGTTCTCAGACACTGGCCCTTTAGATGACACTTCAAAGAAAAAGCCACATCTGACTCTCAAATATGAAAAGAAAGGGGTTGATGAAAAAATATCTAATGTAAAAAGAAAAAGTGTCATGGATTAGGGCAGCTAAAATGACTGAAAAACTAAGTTTGAATTTTCTACTTATTTTAGAATTTAAAAGGCATAATTTCAAAAAAGCTTTTGGCTTCTCTCCTGAGGCCACAAGAGGGCGCAACGAGCAAAATATTATAATTGTAATAAAATAACACAACTATCTTTGAAAAAAGTGCATAATCTTTAAAATAATGTTTATAAACCATGTATAATTAATAAAGTTTCTTAAACTGTTAAAAAAACAGCACCATGCTTGTTTGTATAGTTTAATACAAAGGACTGAAAGAGTATAGGCTACTTTCTTTATTTAAAAACATGAGATACAGGGGGTTTGGAAAAACTGCCATAAAGTCTTGAGACATGTTTTTTTTTAAATGTAACTTGCATTGATTTGACATGGGTTTCTAAACATAGACGTCCCTCTCGAAAATGGGATAAATATGCGTTCTGTGTGAAAGGCTTGGTTTCAATTTTGAAATAAACAACAGCTTCTAAATTTAAAATTTTCTACATTTAATTTAAATTTAATTTAATCTTCTCTACACTGATGCTTTTGTTTCCCCAATATATTTGATGAACAACGTAGCAGCGCTGCATGTAGTGGGTTCAACCAGGTTCAACTAGATAGGCTAACAAAATTGATTATCAAAAGCCGCAAATTGATCTTTTCTGGTGTTTATTTCAGCAAACATTTGAAAGAAGATCTGATTATTGTGAAACTTTTCATTAGTCTTCTCCACTAGATGTCATCCTTATTAACCTTGCGCAATGTTACAACATAAAGTCTGTCACTCATTTATTCAGTGTTGGCGGAGATACTGTCGACAATTTGCGTGATTGGCAATGCTCAGGTAAAATTCTATAGTAATACTACAAATCTGTGGAAGCATTTGATATCACGCGTAAAGGGGGCATAATATCCGCAATGAATGAATGGTGGATGGTGAAACTCACTGTTTAAACCTCTGTTGTGCAGCACTTTGTTTGCCAAAAAAGAAAAGGGTTTTTCATTTTATTAATATCAATTAAATTACTGTTTTATGCCTTTATCTGATTACCAGAAAAATTAAGAAGAACTTTTTATTTGGCCATATTATTGTTTAAAAAAGAACCCTATACAAAAAAGAAAACAAAAAGAAAAGGTTTAAAATACAGGCCTGTGGCACTTAAATTATTTTTATAAATCCACCATATGTAAACTGATGTTTACTGTTCATTTTTTTAAAAATATCAATAGCAATTTTATTAAAACTATATTCATTAAATGTAATAATAATAATAATAATAAAATGAAACCGTTATATTATCATGGCTTTCTCTTTCTATTTTGGTGACCTTGGGTACACATTTCTCTTAAACTCAGGGTATTCATATTTTTCATATTTAGATGTGTTGAAGTAATATATAAATTATAATTGATTGTATTTCCTCTTGTGCAATAGTTACTGTAAGTGGTTTGTCTAAATCTGAAGACTTCATGCAGCATGAATAGAGCTGCTTTTTGAATCAATCATACAACCTCGATCAGTTCTGTCTTCGATTCTGTGATTGTAAACAAGGTCAGCGTGTGACATGAACAATGTGTGATAATATACACTAAAATGTAAAACAGAGTGAAATATTGGTTGTTGGTTTAACCCTGCTGTGTAATACAACATTTGGATGGAGGCATGGTGACTTATGGGTGATGTTTGTTCAAAGGATTCAAATAAAGTGAAACAGTTCTTGATTCTGTAGATCTGGGGACTAAGCATCGCATGACAGACTTCTCAGCTTCAAGACACTTCATCAATACTGTACACACTGAAACTTTTGTCTTTTTGGTATTATGTTACATAAAAGTAAACTAGAAAACATATAGCTAACATCAAACTGTATTTTGACCTGTCGCACTTCAGAGGTCTTGACCATCTCTACTATGACCTCATTTTGATATAATATTTTGAATAGATATTCAGTTCATTATAGTAAAAAAAAAAAAGCCAGAACCAAACAATTTATCTGTCCCAAATTTTGCATGCAAAAGTTTCCTTGCATGATTATTCCTGTTAAAAGAAATTAACCATTTCCTAGTTTCAACACTTTAAAACCCATTTGACTCTTTTAAGGTATTTCATTGTATTTAATGGCATCTTATTTTGTAAGAAATTTATTTAGATTTTAATAAATCAAAAAATATATAATAATAGTAATAATAAAAAAAGAATATATATATATATATATATATATATATATATATATATATATATATATATATATTTATATATATATAATAATAATAATTTTTTTTTTCTTCCAAAAATGTCTTTTTGAAAAAGAAAAAGATTTTTTAGCTCAAATTTTTTCCCCTGTAATCTGTAAAGTGCGTTCTGTGATCTCTTGATCTTTCCAGACCTGTTGCAGGTGTTGTGTAGCACAGTCTATAATTTTGCGTGTCACATCAACTATTTCCTTTGCATGTATGTGTTTGCAAGATTGCAAAAATAATGTTACAACATTCAGTCTTTAACAGGAAGTGTGCAGCATTTGGCAATGGCAAGTGATGAAATACTCTTGGTCAACATTACTGAGAAAAAAGCATTTGACATCCTTGTGCTTGGTGCTGGGGTCTGTAGTAAACATGAATGGTACCGTGGAGCAGACACTGTACTTGTTAGCTCTGGTTAGGAGGAGGCTGGATTGTCTCTGCTGGAGAGGAGAATGTATTATTCAAATGCGGCGCACACTGTGGGGAGGAAGGGGAAGGGGAGTGTTGTGTTGAAGGTCGAGGGCCTGATGATGATGATGATGATGGTAATGCCTGTCCGTAGGCTGTCAGCACTCGCATCACCTGCTGGCTGTTTTCCCGAGCACACTTCAGCACTTCAGCCTCATCCAGCAGGGCAGGCCAGAGCTCGGCCTCCTGGAGTGGTGTGGTCGGCTCCAAGTGTTTGCTGAAGATGAACATATTTCATAAAGAGTTTTTTTGCAATGAGTTTGAAGAGGTTATTAATGGAACGCATACTGGAGAAAGCATTAACCAATTACCGCATGCAGTGCAATGAAAGAAAAAATACAAGTGTGATGTTATAAATACAAGGCTTTTGTTATGTTGTAATTTATCATTTGTGTGTATAATATATATATGAGTATGAAATGTTGCTGCACTGAATTTTGTGGATATATTTGTATGAGGTTACACGAGCAATCAAGAGCATATGGGGGTTGCATCTTATATAATATATATTTATTTGTATTGCACCTAACCTTAACACTAGTCATAACAGCATTAAAAATGTATTATTCTTTGAGGGGAAAAATACTTGCTAGCTGGTGAATGTTGGGTGTTGCATTGTGGGTAGTTGCAGGGGACAAAGGAAAACTAAAAGAAGAGCTGAAAAAAGGAGAATAGGCCTATGAAAAGATATTGAATTTTGTGTGTTGTAGCTAAGGGTTTGTATGGATCAGGTTTGGGTGATGTATCATACTTTTTCTGTGATTATTAGAATGAAGCAGCGTTGTGAGCATGCATGCTTTTAATGCAGTTTTTGACCGCCTGAAAACGGTATCATTAAAGTTTTTTTTTCTTTTTCTTTTAGTATTTATTAAAAAGTTTTAATTACATATATAGGTAATAACTACACAGAAATAAAAAAATATGGTATGGGATTTACAGTAAAAAATATTAACAATATCTGAGTTTCAAAGACATGGCAAATAACATTTAATTCAACTGGGAATATCGTACAAAGACTGAAATATATATATATATATATATATATTTTTTAAACATCAGTAATTTTTTGTTTTCTTTGCAACTTTTTTCTTACAGCATTCTTATTAGATGCTTATAAGTGCTTATAAGTGAGAGTTATTCATCACAGTTGTTACTTATTTAGTGAAAAGCATGCTTTGCTTAATTTATCCACTGACATTTAAATTAGTTCTTGTTTTGAATATTACAAATCAAAATGGGTCTTTTTAATCCCTTTGACCAAAAAAAAAAAAAAAAATATTTCACTCTACATTTTAAATGTCTAAATATCATACAGCCTTTATCCTTCAATAAAAAATAGTGTGTATTCCCCATAAACTGGTGTAGATTTGTGTACGTGTGTTAACTGATTACAGGAAAAAAGTCTCTTGAATGTTGAAACCTTAGCCTGATTTTTAAAAGAGATTTCACTCATGGGTTGTGAAATGAATTGTGTCCTAAGCATGTCAATCAGCCAGCAGATGATCTTTGTGGTCGTAACTCGTAATCAATTAAAATTTAATCCAGCATGACACCTAGTTGGCCTCTGCAGTGGCAGTGCAGCAGCCGACAGCATTAGCAGCATTAGCGATGCTGCCAGGCTCTTTTCCAGGGCATCAGGGCAATGTGAAGTGTGACCGTAAACAGCACCTTCCCAGGGGCTCACAATACCAAGTCACCAAGTCACCAGACGGGGGGGAAGTAATCGCCTCCATTATGCTCTAGGTGCTCTGGAAAAAAAAGCAAAAGGGGGAAAAAAAAGGCAAAGAGCCCTGCAGTTGTGTTGCCACGGATCAGAATCCAATTAAACACTGTTTAGTTCTACATAAGCCGCCAGTCATAGCCTGTTGACTCATGAAATTAATGCTTTATTGTGACACAAAAGAAACCAGTGCACAAGAATGCACAGCATTTCCTAAGGCTGCATTTCAGACAAACTGACATAGCGCACATATATACCTGGCAGATGTTAACACCAAAGTGCACCCTCAATGACAAAACAACACCAGGGTATCAATAATCCTAATCACGTGCCAGAACTGACTTTTATTTATTTTTTGTCTAGTCCTCTACAAAAGAACGTCAATATGCCTAGGATTTGTTTTTTTGATGTTTGATGGAATCCATTCTACTTGTGTTGGGATGCATCCTGGTGCTTCTTCCACGCTGCAGCCTGTCAATGTAAATAATGACCACTGCAGTGCCCCTGTGCATCTTGAAGGCAATTTATGAATGCGTAAAAACTATTAAAGGTTAAGGGTTGCAAACTTCTACCGTCGTTTCTAATGGACATGGGAGAAGCCCTGCGAAGGTGACAAATGAAGGTCCTAAAGTTAAACGCACTGTGAAATCACAAAAAGGAAAGCTTTAAATGAGTAAATAGCATTCATGAACCTAGTCTGCTTAACACTAGCAGATACACTTGCAATGCAAGGCCTGTATTTTAGTAAAACAACAAATGCTACAAAACCACATGAAACCAAAATGAATACATTTAGTATATACTTTTAAATTTCATTTTTGTTTTTTATTAAATATAATTAAAAAAATTCTCTTTTTATCAGCACATATGTTTACATGCACCCAAATGATCTGTTAGTAATCAGATTGATGGCTCAAAAAGATTGGAAATCCTTCATGTATACACATCTAAATGACATTATTACATGGTCTTTCTCTTTTCTAAATGAGGTTTTGTTGGGAATACATGTAGTGCACATGTAAATGAAAATATGAACAGAATGTAATGCACAGTTTAGGGTTCATATGAACAGTCATATTTGATTCATTCATAGTTGATGTTAACGGGATGGTTCACTAAAAAACATTATTACTCTCAAGGCAAGCTGCTCCAAACCTGAATTTATTTCATTTGCTGAACTCAAAAGATGATATTTTTTAAAGAATGCTGGCAACCAAACAGTAGTTCCCACTGACCTCCAGTGTGGATGTAAACATACTACGGAAGTCAGTAGGAACCAGAAATTGTTCAGCAGAAGAAAGAAATTCATACAGATTTGGAACAACTTGAAGATGAGTAAATGATGGCAGAATTGTCATTTTTGGCAGAACGATCTCTTTAACTTAACCATTGACTTTGTTTAAAATAAAGTAATAACTGAATGTCCGTGAACCAATACCGTGCCGGTCTCCTGTTGCTCATGTTTAGCAACGACTATTGAGATGAATGGGAATGATAGCTCTCTCCAGAACCTCCCCCATACCTCACTAAAGAGAGTCCCAGTGGTCAGTGTTAGGATAGAGGCCCCTTCTTACTGTTGCATGGGGCACTTTTGCATCTCCAGCTAAGCAGGTGCTCAGTTTCAGCAGCCTAATATGTGTTTGTGTCTGAATGCCTCACCAGAGCACGAGCAGCCCTGTCTGAACCACTTTGGATCAAATTAATTCAACCAGGTGTGCCCCCACACTGCTGGGGTGCAGGTGGCACCTGCTACATTCCTTTAATTAGAGGTAAAACAGCTGTTTCTGGATATTCCTATGGAATAAACCCCCTCTGCCCTCGCTCCCTTCGGAGCATCTCCTTTGAATCAAGATGCAGCGAGTACGAGCGACTTTTGACTCTCAGGGCCATCGTCAGAAGGACACAATGCAGGATGCATAAAGAGAAAAGGTCTAGAACACTTCCAAGAAGCACTAAATATTGTGTCAGACTTTTGGACACTGATTCAGATGATTCCAGCATGTGAGGGTGAGATTGAGAGTGATAGTTTGACAGTATGTGTTCATAGCAGTTGCTCACTGCATAGAGAGAGTCATGATTTGCCCACTGACTCAGACTGACTGGACTATGGCAAGTCCTAATGGCAGAGCAGCGGGGGGATTTCATGCACACTCAGAGTAACAGCAGGGGAAATCCCATGAGACACTGGGGGGAAGGAACGGTTTAAGAGAGCTTTGATGGTGCTTCACAGTGACAGAGTACTCTCTGTATGGAGTCCATGTCCCTCATGTTGGGTCAGCAAGCTTTAATAGGTGACTTAAGGCCTGTTCATCTCACCAAGATGAATGTTTGGCACAGAAATTCAGGGTGGTGAACATTTTGACTGCATCTGAATTCATACCTCCCTTCTTGGAGAGGAACAGTAGACAAATGTCCGACTTCACAGTATTTATAAAACAGTAGGCAAAAATAACCCCGATGACCTGCAGTTTCTGGTGAGATTTAGAGGGGCACTTTCAGTGGACACTTTACAGTCCCATAAGGCCATGGGAAAGGGTTTGTGATAGGCATTGAAGCTAAGCAACTGACACTGGTAGGTGACATGACAAGGACAACGTGATGAATGTAGTACATCTGGATTCCATTCATACATTTATTTTAAATTACAATAAACGATTGTGAAGTCATTTATTCATTTATTCAAAAGAAGCTATTTTGGATGCAAGTGTTTTATTTGTTAATTAATGTTTAAGTTGTTAATACACTAATGTTCTCATTTCTTTTCCATCCCTGTGAATGAAGTTGGTCAACTTTTGGTCACATGCCCGGAGGTGCTGCTGTTACATAAAACTGAGTCTTGGTGGCGCTCTTGAACACGGAGTTAAGTGGCAGTGAATTTCAGAGGAAGTGGCTCTTGTCTTTGTACTCTTGTGTTTGATGTTGCTGTTTAATATCACCACAGTGAAGACGAAATGGCAAACTGAATGAAAACAAATTCAACATTTGACAGTAGGTGGCGCTTAAAAGCATAAACGTGACCCTGAAGCACAAATTGCCAAAAATACATTGTATGGTCAAAGTTATTGATTTTTCTTTTAATTGCAAAAATAATTGTGATATTAAGTAAAGATCATGTTCCATTAAGTTATTTTGTAAATTTCCTACAGTAAATATATTAAAACTTTCTTTTTATTAGTAATATGCATTACTAAGAACTTCATTTGGACAGTTTTAAAGGTGATTTTCTCAATATTCAGATTTTTTTGCACCCTCAGATTCCAGATTTTCAAATAGTTGTATCTCGGCCAAATATTGTTCCGATCCTTAACCAACCATACTTTAATGGAAAGCTAATTTATTTATTATTCAGCTTTCAAATGAAGTATAAATCTCAATTTCAAAAAATGTAACCCTATGACTTGTTTTGTGGTCCAGGGTCACAAATACCCCTGTATTTGAAAATATGTTAAAGTTGGTGCTTCTTTCTCTGTTTCAAGTTTCAGAACCGGTTTTCTGTAAGCGCCACCTACTGTAAGGGAGTGAAATTGCATTTTCATTCAACCCATCTGCTGTTTTACACTCATGGGTCTGAATGTACAAATCTCATGCAAAAATCTGTCCAAGTTGTTGCCAAACGTTTGTGTTAATGTCAACAATCCTATTTACTGCAGAACTGAGTATATGTTATAACTGAGCTCTTACATTCCCTTATTGTGGTTAGAGTATGTTTTTAACCTTGAATTCTATTTCTTGTATCATTAACAGAAACCAGCCAGAGTTGTGTGTACAAACCCAATAAACACATTCTATCAAAATTAATTGTCTTCAGCAGCACAGCTACACGCACAGTTATTTCCTAGGCGTGAGAACGATGAGTTATTACGATGTAGCTTGTTTCTAATAAGTCAGTTTTTTCTCCTGTTTTCAATTTAGTTGGAAATGTAATGATCCGCTTTCATTTTCATTGTGGTAAATGAACTGATTCTTTGCTATGGAATGCAAGATGATATCAGTAATGAGAAACAAAAACAAAGCTGTTCCGGTTATTTTTTTATTTTATTTTTTTCAAAGGGGGGATTTAGGACAAAACTGTTAATGTAGTTGGGTGCAGCTCTCAGGATGATACGCATGTGTGACCAGCAGAGGGCAGTAGTGCGGCAGCGATGTCACCAGACACTGTGGCTCAGCACTGCATTAGCAAATGTTAGCAGAATGGAAAAGAATCTCCCATTTTACCCACGTTCATGGCTGATGGCTCCTTATCATCTACATGTATGAAGTCTGTTTTTCTATTTTCTGTCACATTGAATCCAATGACAGTGAACATCACCCTCTGATTTCTAATAGCTCTAAGAGCAAATACAAAATGGCATATGAGGTTGAAAGTATTCAATAAGCCTCATTTATTCAGACATACAGTGAATTTCAAAAAAAGAACATGGCACTATAAAATGTGTAGTGATCTGAAAACATTACAATCTTCATTGCTGGCTGGATAACGTCTGATACCTAAGAATGTTAGTATATCATAAGATTGTATATAGTGCACAACACATTATATCACAGAACTAAATTATGTGCTCTTTGCTATAGCATCTATCTGCATTGCGAGCACAAACATCTCTCTATCTGGGTCCATATGCGACACAATCTCAGTCATGTTTTACGGTTAATTTTTCCAGCTACGTGATCAGAACAAATACATAAAGTCGGCAGATGGGTCACATGACTTCCTCTCTCTTCCCTCCAATAGCTGAGCTCCTGCATTGAACTGATCCACCTTTGCATAACATTTTAATGTTTGCATAAACTTTGGTTACCAGCTCTGATCGTGTTTAGATCTCTCTTTATAGATGTACACTGGGCTAGACATAACATCCTTTAACATTTTAAAAACAACACATGACCGCCAAGGCCCACTTACACCAACTACGATGACTATAACGATAACTAACAACGCACAATAACATACCGTCTATTATAAGCAAACAATGCAGTTATGTTGAAGATTCAATGTTCTTTTTATCATTCATCACCTGTAGAAAATAACTCCGAAAGTGATTCTAACGATATTCAGAAAATTGTTATTATTTCTTAAGCTATGTTACTGTCCTTGGTGCAAATGGGCTTTAATGCTGAGCATTATTAATGTGTCAGTGCAGGAGCTATAATAGCGTAGTGCGTCACGCCATTGTTCCACTTCAGTCCACAACAGAATTCACAAATAACGCCAACATTCATTATACGCGCGCATGTCCCATAAGACTTTGTTATGTAACTCCGACTGAGCCAGCAGTTGCCTACATTCCCTCCCGGAGAACTCCCTTTCTAGTACACACCTGGCATAAGGACTGCAAAAGATGGCTTGTGGCAGTTTGCGAACAAACAAAACCTTTTGGGTGTGTGGGCGTGTGACCTTGGGACACATGCCCATTTTCCAACTGGGTCAGCAGTTACCCTCACAGAGCCTGTGCTCTTCTCCAGCACAAGAATCTCATGCCCGGGGTGGATGCCTTTCCCGTCTTCAGGCTGCACGTGGGAGGGGAAGCGTTTGTGCTCGTTTGCCGTGGGAGTGAGAGATTGATAATTCTTCTGGCACCTGTGACCTGCCTCGCTTTCTGCCGCTGCCAGCTGCCTGGTCACATCACGGCCACATGAGGAAGATGCCCTGTGACAGAACAGCCAAGTTTTACAGCAAACACTGTTCTAGGCCACTTGTTCTACTCAGTGTTTCTGAAAAGCTCTTGAGCCGTGTGACGTTATTGCGTATGTAGGTGCAATTCCGGCTGTCACGAGTTCTGTCGGATGAAGCCAAGTCTCGTTTGGACCCGAGCGCAGTTGACTCTTATTAGTTGTGCTTGACTCATGTGTCAGTAGATCATTTCAAATGCTGCTCCTAGTGTTACACGTCCAAGTATGCCCCTCCACGTGTCATGTTCTCATGGTCACTGATGTTTTTAAAATTATGTAGCTTTATTTGGGATGAAAACAGAGCGACTGGAAAGATACATTTGAGGGTATAAGCAACAAAGATTGGTTGGTCGGTTGAATAATTGCACACAGTGGTTTACACAGTTGTTTGAATTATACAGGTTTTGTATCAACTTTTACACAAACAAATAAGTTGGTTTTAGCTGATTATTGTAGTTCTTAGTCACTGTACTTCTTTTTAGAATCGGGAAGCTTGTACTATTCTGTGAATTTTTTTTTTTTTGAAGTTGTAAAATAAATAGATTATTGGAGTACGTTGTATAAGAAATGTAATGTTTGATTCAATATGTTACTTGGATTTACTGACAGGGTTAAGACCAGTTCACACTAAGAACAATACTTATAATAAAGATAATTATATTAGGAGTGATAACACAGACACAAGTAAAGGCAGCTTTGTCATCTGCTATTTTTAAAGTTGCATGGATACTGATTGGTTGTAAAAGTATCAGCTGAAAAAAAAAATAATTCCTGAAAGTGATCCCAATGATGTTGTTTCTCTTTATAGTTGTGATGTAGACTCAAGGAATTACACTGATTATTAGACTTTTAATAAACTTTATAGTTACAGCTATCATTATAGTTATTGTTCTTGGTGTGAATGGGCCTTTTAAAGTTAAAATGTAAAAAATAAGTCCTGAAGTCCATTCTATAGAAGTGAACTGAGGACTTTTAATTTGTTTCAATATATACCATCTTTATTTAGCAAGTAAACTATCCTGCCATTCTTCTTATTCATGTACTGACAAACAGCTGCAGTTTTGATTGGTTAAATTAAATAAAAATTAAATGTTAGATAAAATGTTTCTGGGGCAGGTTTTGAACCAAATATCTTTCATTTACACAGCAAATAGAGAAGATCAATCAAAAATGGAAACACTCTGCATATAGCTTCCAGACGTTTGTTTATTGAATGTTTATCTCTTCATTCAGAAATATGAACACAAGAGTTGCATTATCTTCAATGCCCATAGGCTGCACATTACCTGAGGAAAGTGGTGATTTCAGAAGCTACCAATAATTAGTGATCAATGAAACAATAAAAGAAAAAGGTAATGAAATCTGTCAAAAAATAATAACTAGCTGCTAGCTGAATAGATTCAAAATGAGATTTATTTTGGTTGTAGTTCAGCTTTGATGATGATGCACCAACATCATTCCTTTAGAGACATGTCTTGAGTTTGAGTTTGAAAGTCTCTTCTTAGTTTCTTCAAAGTGGATGACTTGTATTCTTATGGTGAGCTAATTCTAGAAAATGAATCCCTTTAATCACTTCAAATGATCAAAATGAATTTAGTCTGCACATTTCTAATGTTAGATAGTGGGCTGTTTGTTAGCAATGTCTGAAATCATCTGTATCAGCGTGCATATAAAAAATAATTATTCCTTTTTCGGTTTTGCATTCAGTTGTTCGTAATAACTAATATTTCACATTTAGGTGAAATTTTCAATGGTAATAAAACAAAAAATGTTGTCAGTAGATTATCGAAACGAGTCTGAAGGTGCAAGTTGTTCATTATGATTTAAGTCGATTATTATAATAACTATTTTTGTGTATTTAAATGTATGCTTTTAATATTAAGTGAATTATATGCAAATATATGCCTTGAATGTTAATAATGTAAGCTTTTCACACTGACAGACAATTACATTTGACACTTTTTTTAACAACTAACTACTTTAGGAATAAGCACATTTAGAAATCGCACCAGCATAATGCCGATAATTTATTCTGATCTATAACATTCCCACACACTAGACGTCTTGTTTGAAGTCCAGTGCAAGCAGTTCTACTTCTATATCCACGAGGCTTACGAATGCCATTGTGTTTGGAGGTTATTCTTATTCTGAATGGGAATAAGGGAAAGTCAGAAATGAAGCTGAAGAGCTATAAGTGAACTGGCTGAAGGATCACGTTTTCCCATAAGCTCCTTATGCTACCTCTAACCTCACCGCTCGACTGTTTAATTGTTTTCTGTTATCTGCTGAGGAAAGTTCCCATGGGCACTGTGTGCTGTCAGTCTATGCAATAGTTTAGCTGATTGATTCTTTGACACCAGTAGAGCGACAGATTTGTTCTTTCTTTCGTCGTAATAGTTTGTTTTATGATCTAAAACGATGGCATTGATCAAGTTTTAGCTATTTAGGAAGTGATATTTTAAAAACGTCAATTTTTCACTGACTGCGAGAACACTGAAACGGTCTTAAATGTCTTCTAATGGTTCAGACCAGTTTAGAGTCTGCAGGTGATCTCAATGGCAGTATATGAAGCTGTGGCACATTCATTTTCAGACATTTGCATAGACTCAGAAATGATATTGATGGTGTGTAAAATGTTAGCATTTCACCTACACAAAACTTTAGGGATTTTTAGGATTAGGTTCATATAATAAATTCTTGGAATGAATAGTTTGAATCATTGTGTTAAATCAGTGAGATGATTTAAACATGTTCAATAACAGTTATGTAAGCAATTAACCTAATTTGACATTTATCATTTTTATTCTGTACTGTGTAATTTCTGGTTTTCAATTCATTTCAAGCAATTCCATCACTTGTAAAGACTTTAATTTTCACTTGAATAACATTTTTGAATCCGTTATTAATTAACTGTGTATTTTATGTATATTTATTCTCAAAATATACTTTCAAGGTCACTTTCAAAAATACCCAGTGGTAATAAAACCATATATAATTTAGTAATTTAAATATAATAAAATTAAGATTTTTACATTTATTAAGCAGCTTATATTTTCCTTTACTTTCTAAAAGCCGTTAATATGTCCACATTTTACATTACAGCAAATGCATACCTGAACATTACATATGAAACTAATATGATCATGTTCCAATGACTTCTCTTGATCTATTGTATAATGATAATGTTGCTGGCAAACTATGTGAGAGTTAATAACATAATGGTTTGTGTATATGAAAAACAATCATTATTCTCATATCGTCATGCATCTATCATATCCCTATATTAATGTCAAAGGTGCTGTATGTAGGATTGACACCGAGTGGTTGAATTAGGTATTGCAGTCCAAATTCAAAATATCAGAGAGGGTTTATTTTCGCCTGGCCCCTCCTCCTCAGACTTGATATACATGCAGGTTGCCAGATTAATGACACCAACAGGTTTTCCACCAACTGGCAGCCCATGGTGGGTGGGTTTCACAAACCAAAACAGAGAACCATATTTCGACAGAAACGCACACAAGGAGAACAACTGACTAAAGCATTGTTTTTCAGATAAACAAGTATGTTAACTTCGCATGTTTCTTAAATATCTGCAAAAATATTATGGTATTTTTATGCTTTAGTGGAGTCAAAAACATACTGCACCTTTTAACTAAAGCTAAAACCATAAAAATAATGAAAAACCTAAACGTATATATATTTTTTTCAGCTACTGTAGTTGACAAAGCAACACTTGTAATTTGTGTTTAGTCTATATTTAATGTGCTGAAATAATGTAAACTTGATAAACTAAAAGTGAAAACTACTTAAAATCATGTAGGCATATAAAAAAATAAGACAAAAATGTACAACAAATTCACTAAAAAAAATAAATAAAAATTATAACAGAAAATCTAACTCAAAATATTTACAAAAACTATAATAGTATATCAGTGATGCTAAAATAAAACTGATATAAAAACATCAACAGTGGTGCCTCACCTACCACGTCATCTCAGGTGAATCTATGTTTGATGATGCACAAACCTTGTAATTTCTCCCATTGTCAATATGTTGTTTAACTTTAAGGAACACAGGCCTGAAAACTGTCACGATCCAACACCTCCAGCTATTCTGAATGCAGACGATGTCTTTTTTCTTTTGACAGACACAGAAAACAAAACCTCATTGTTATACAATGCTTGACTTGGACAGTTTGCCATCACTTAAATCTACAGTGGCCATCTCAGTATGTGCCAAAGACTATTGTCTTTAAACCCAGACGACAGCACATCTCAAAAAGAAACATGACTCCATTCTGTCTTTGCAAGCAGATCAAAGACACTTATCAAAGGAGCTCTCGTACACCTTCTCAGAGAAACAGTGGAAATTAGGCAACAGGCGCCATGAGAATTACAGCGGTTGCTTAAGAATCCGTGTCAGTGTTTTTTCCCTGAAAATAGAAGAGGAAGCAATTAAATTGCAAATGACTGTGTCTTCTTTTCTTACCACAACATCAATCCAATTCCCTCAAAGGCACAAATAATGGTATATTATTGATATATTAATAACTCCTGTTCGCGGTGAAGTGAATTTGGCTTGTCGAATGTTTTTCTGTACAGTAATGCTGCATTAAACAGATTCAATTCCACAGTGGAAGAACTCCATGTTCCTATTTCACACCCTGTTTGACGGTCTTAATGGCAGAATAGGTTTCCTGAACTTTGTGTACCATCGCAGCCTGTCCTCAGCCTCAGGCATCAGAAATGCCGTCACACACTCAGGGGCACGATAACCGTCCTACCTGTGCAATAGAGACGCTTCCTTAGTGGCTGATGCTCCCTTCTCGCCTTCATTAAAGCACAGTCATACATCTTCCACGCGCATCTGTGGTGTACAGGGAGCTATGCCTTCATCCAGAGAAGCTCTCTGACATACACACTGTATCATCTGTGGCAACCTATCAGCACTGGGCTAACCTTTCTAATGCTGATTTAGAGGGAGATCTAATGGGCTGGGGAAAGGTTCGGATGATACGCTTCAACCCCCCCCCCCGCCAAGCTGAACAAAAGAGCCCATTGAGATCTCTTGTTCTCTGTGAGATGCACTATGAACCATCAATGACAAGACTCCTGCATCCTCCCTGCACTGTTGCTATAAGAAATCCAGCAACTAAGGGCCTTGATCAATTAGTCAATTTCCAAACTTTGGCCTGCAATTAGTGGTGTGATTCTCTATATACTTATGTGATGATTTAAAAAGGAATAAATAGTGTAGTTTTGGTTTTAAACAGCACCACACACGTGCGTTGTAGACTTACACGGAAGAGAAGAAATTGTTAAAAAAAATGTTATTTTTGTTTTCTTCGCATACAAAGTATTCTCGTAGCTACTGATGCGAGTTACTGATGTCACATGGACTATTTAATCATGTACTTACTACTTTTCTATGTCTTGAATGTGTCAGTTGTGTTGCTGTCTATGGAGGGTCAAGAAAGCTCTCGGATTTCAGCAAATCTATATTTATCTTATTTTGTGTTCTGAATATGAATGGAGGTCTTACTGGTTTGGAACAACATGAGGGTGAGTAATTAATTAATATTTTTGGGTGAACCATTGCTTTAACATTTGTATTGACATCTATAACTATAAAAATAATGTTAATTTTCATTTTCATTTAACATACACTGTAAGTGAAAGTGAAAATACACCACTGTTTAAAAGTTAGTCACTGGGGTCAGTAAGACTTTTAAAATATTTTAGTCATTTGCTCTAATCGGGCTGTGTTTATTTGGTACTGTAAAACAACTGTTTTCCATTTTACCATTACCATTACTTCAGTCTTCAGTGTCACATGATCCTTCAGAAACCATGCTAATATACTGATCTGCTGCTAAAAAAAAAAAAAAATTATATAAAAAAAAAAAAATTATTAATATAATATTTAAGGGGAAGTCGTAGCCTAATGGTTAGAGGGTTGGACTCCCAATCGAAGGGTTGTGGGTTCTAGTCTCGGGCGGGACGGAATTGTGGGTGGGGATAGTGCATGTACAGTTCTCTCTCCACCTTCAATACCACGACTTAGGTGCCCTTGAGCAAGGCATCGAACCCCCAACTGCTCCCCGGGCGCCGCAGCATAAATGGCTGCCCACTGCTCCGGGTGTGTGCTCACAGTGTGTGTGTGTGTGTGTTCACTGCTCTGTGTGTGTGCATTTCGGATGGGTTAAATGCAGAGCACAAATTCTGAGTATGGGTCACCATACTTGGCTGAATGTCACTTCACTCACTCACTTATTGAAAACAGTTGTGCTGCTTAATATTTCTCTGGAAACCGTGATACTTCCCCACCCCAGAATTCTTTGATGAATAAAATGTGGAAAAGAAAAGCATTTATTTGAAAATAGAAATTTTGGCCAGTTTAATGCATTCAACAAAATACACAATTAAAGTGTTTTAATTGTAATACACTGGAATTTTGTTAAACATGTCCAGATAAGCCTCCTGTTTATTTTATGTACAAAACAAGTTATTTTAAATGCAATGGACAATATTCTGAGGCTCTAAAACAAATTATTGCGAGTAGACTTTTACTATTACTATTTATTACTAGAACTATTTGGTAGGAGTGATTCACAAAATTTGATCTATACCCAAATGTACATCCATGATAGTTACAGACAGCCACAGCTCTCCAAGCCAGTGTACAGAGATATATGTTCAGGCATCTATTCCAGTCTCAAAAGCTGTAAATGAGAGCAAAAATGTTTCTAGTTTAGATTTATGTGCCCACAAATGATTTCACTTTAAGTTTAGAGGGCAAGTGGAAAGCACACAAATCTGTGCTGATGGACAGATGTTTGATGTAAGGAAAATCTGAGAGTGTTGGAGAGAACTCTGGGTTCAAACAGAATATAGATTGGTGTAGGGAAGCATTGGCCCCCAGTGCTCTGGTGCCACATGTTGCTTCCCAAATCCCTTTCTAGTGAGTGGATGCAGCCAGTGTCAGGGGGACTTCAGTACGTGAGGACTGTGGTAATTGAAACAATCTGTTCCCATGGCCTGCAATGGAAGGAGGTTCCAAGATTTGCCGGTGTGTTTGAGGTCAGAACCCAGGTAGGATGTCTTCTGTTTCTTTGAGCCCTATTAGGAATCTGCAGGCCTCCTTCTGATGAGCTGAAGCCCTCGTCTGGTCAACTCTTGGCCTACTTGTCTGAGTGGGTCCTTAGGAGATTCCACTGCTATCATTTGTGATCACTCTTGAACTGACAGTGCTCCTTCAGGATTCCTTCATCTTAGAGATGAAGTCGTGTAGACCCAAACCTCTCTGTCCGTGGTTAGATTATGAATCAAGTGAGTACCTTGATGAATTTTCTAGCAATGCCATATCATTAAGTCAAAACCATCAGGAAAACATCACAGTATTCTCCAGCTTCAGTATTCTCCAGCTTCTCCAGCTTATCATTTCGAAAGATTATTGTATAAAACTTACTGTTTGGATTCAGGTAACCTTTTAGTTAATGACTACTGCAGTTTAAACTTTTAAACACAGACTCACTTTTTTTGTGACTCACCTCTGAAAGTAGAAAAAAGAAAAGGAAAGAAAAACACACTTTTGTCTACACATTACATTTTTACATTAATACATCTGGCCTGGATTTGGCCCAATACATAACTACATGAACTTGCCGTGAACAATATTTTGCAAAAGAAGCTGTTAATAAATTCTCTGAAAATGCACATTGTTAGTTCATGATAATTGTTGCTGTAACTAATGTTTAAAAATGAGACGTTATTATAAAGTGTTACCAAAATTTGAGTTATGCACAGACAAATGCCTGTTCTGCATTTTGATAATCTGAATGCACAGCAAAGGTGATTGGAAATGTTTAAACTAAATAACTATTAAGTGTGACATTGGGTTCTGGAGGAAAAATCCTATTTGTTTCATAATTTTTTTTATTTAAACTACTTACATTTTTACTTTAAATTGCTGCAATAAACGTTAAATATTATTTCTACAGAAACATTATCTTTAGATCAACTGTTTTTTTTTCATTTTTATTTACATTTGCATACATTCCTTTAACATAAACAGCTTTGTACATTGCTTTTTCAACTACATAAATTTTTACTTTCAATTTTTGCAATTGACATTAAATATTGTTTCTATATGTAAACATAATATTTAAATCAACTATTTTATTTTTAGTTCTTTAATTAAATTTAGTTGTTAGGTAAACAGTCTTGCACCTTTATTTTTGTCTGATTTGTAATCATTTTTCAAAGACTTTTTAAAAATTCTTATTGGAAAACAAAAAATACAGAACCAATGCCACTAAGAAGTGGAGGGCACTGTTGCACTCTATATAGCCTATCAGTGATAGCAAAAAAAATATTTTTTTAAATGATTGTTGCATCATTTTAAATCTGTACCTGTTCTGACGAGCAGGAACTCAAGCTAGAGAGTGTCAGTGCATTGTACATTTGGAGTAAACTTTGGTCTTTAAGCCCAGTTAAACCTTTCCGCTCTATAGCATACAGTGAATTTGAACTTGCTCTATCTTTCATCCTGATCATATTTAATTCATGCTTTTTATTCAAGGTGCTTCCCCTCTTTAATATATAATTCTATATGCCCAGAATTTTCATATACAATTATAATAGCTGAAAGTACCTCGTTAAACTTCTTTCAAATGTTTTCACCTAAAATATATTACTTGCTTAAAGCACCCCTCTGCTCAAGGTTTAAGTGTCTTTTTATCACCCATATTAGAATACGGTGTTCGCGTAAGGCCTTCCTGCACTGCATCGTCTGATAATCCTTAACCTGCCAGTGTCTATCTGATTTAAATTGCCATGGATAATGTGATCATCTTGTCAGGGAGAAATCAGGCATTCAGCACACTCCAGAGCAGAGGAGTAGGAGGGAGAGCGAGGGCGAGCGCGGGGGAAGGGAAAACGTCAGGCAGGTCTCAGGTGATCTCTGCAGAAGTGTTAACTCGTGTAATAGAACAGGGCCATGCTCCTTCAGCCGTAACGCAGCATACATAAATGGCCACATAAATCCTACATTCATATCAGAGTCAATGGACTCCCATCAAAGAGGCTTGGGCAGATGCATTACATTTTCCGGCTCATTTAAACATTTTGCTCTCTTTTTTTTCCCTTTACGAATTAGATATGCTTTGTTGCCGAAGACACGTCCACAGAGGAGGACTAAGTGTGATGGGTCTAATTCGAGCTGTTGAGATAGGTGTGATCATGTTGTGAAACAGTCCATCTGTCTCCCTCTGTACTCATTGATTGTTTCGGGGGCGAGGTGCTTCATTATTGTGTTGCGACTAATGCTGTCCTTGAGTTTAGTAGGAAAAAATTATTAAATATGATACTTGTGCCCCCTCCTCCCCCCCCAAAAAAACTTCAGTTTAAGTCACCGTTAAATATGATTTGCCCCTGCTTGCCATAAATGAAAAGCTGAGCCATAAACAGAAATCCAAACCATTATCTTCCCTCAATGACAGTTAAAGGAGGCTTCCTCATCAAAGCTTTTTAATTGGATCAAATTACAGGCAGCGAGAGCCTGAACCCTTCTTGAGTTCATGAAGCCTAACTTTCAAATCACTTCTAATAAGACCTCCATACTTCCTGACAAAGGCAAAATGCAGTAATTTTGCCAACACTGGTACTGAAAAAAGAAAAGGCTTAAAAAAAGACATATTGGAAATTTTCACACCCAGTTTGTGAACGTAGTTGATTAAAAGCCAATAGCTGACTGGACCCTGCAATCATTTGCTCATTCATGCTTTCACAGTTCCTTTGATCTGTAAAACATAATACTGCTCCACATTAATGTAATAGTTTGGAAATATTATGTTGTTTTCTTTGCATCAAGGCACTTGAGGATTCGGTTTCCTTTCCATGCACTCAAAATCCACTGTGTGCTACCGTGAAGTTGAGATGAAACAAATGTACACAGAGATGAAACAAATGAAACAACAGATTTTTTTCTTCCATATTGTGACATACATACGAGTGTAGTGAAATATCAGGAAAAATGTAGGATGTAGACATGGTTCTTTCCATCAGTTGTTGACTGGATTTCGAGATGTGGGCGTTTCACTCAAATATGTGCAAGCTTGCGGTCTATTGCGGAGGGGCGAGTTTTAAAGTTACTGTGAAATCAAAATTAGTCTGACAATTCTTATTTTTTTATTGGAATATTGAAATGTTTGTTATAAATAATTGGAATTAAATGCATATTAACTCAAAAGTTTACTCAAAAAATGACTTCTCTCATGATATGTGCTCCAGCGCAAGAGCAGGACAATAATGCCTTCTCTCCAGCTACCAGTCATGTCACTTACATGAGTTTGCAGCAATAGTACAACAACAAATTAACAATTCTGCAAATTTGAGGTGGACAACATCTCAAAAATCTCAATTTTTTTTTTCTAGTTCAAGAAGCCATTTCACTTGGACATACGCCAAAAAAAAGAAAGAAAAGACAATTTCTATTTCATGCCAACTTTAAGTGGACTGGAAAAGTCTAGCATACATTCAGAGAGAAGTTGTTTCAGGTGAAGATTGATAAATACAAATTAAAAATCAAACACATGCATGGATTATTTCATGAAATAGATAACATGCATTTACAAAATGTACATAATATGCCAACTAGTACCAAACATGGCGTAATAGAGTAAAATATTTATAATAGAGTAATAGACAAGTTGCATGTATTGAAATATTTGGTGCTTGGCCCATCTCAAGTTCTAATCTTCCACATATGGGTAACAATGGGAGTATTGCTGCACACTGTAAAAAATAATTCAGTGGCTTAGTAAATTTCACAAAAATAAAGAGCTATATTAACTTAATAAAATCTTTTGAAATCATTTAAGTGATATTTTGAGTGGGTCAGATTAAAAATAATAATTAAAAATCCAACAAATAATTTCTCTAAAATTTACATATATTATTTAAGTTTATGTAATGAAAATAAATAAGTATTTAACTAACTAATTATTTTTTTTAATATACCTTCAATATTTCTGGTGAATTCTAATAGAAATATTTGATAATTATTTACTTGTACTGATCTGTTTTAGAAACTAAAATTATTAAGTATTTCCTACCAATTTTCCTAAATAAAGTTCCAGCTTAATAAATGACAGTTAAATAAATTGAGTAAATTTCGCGGCTAAAGTGATCACGTGTGCAGCTCCGCTCCGCAGGAAAAAAAAAATCTGCTTTCCTCAGCTGCGACGTCGACTAGCCATACACCTCACAACTCCTGGTAAGTAACGTTAGTCAGCTAATCCTACTTACGTTTGTAACACTTTATTAAAAAGTTAATAATTATTAAGCATTTCCTAACAATTGTCTTTGTATTTTACGTCATATTCAACAAGTTTCGTAGCTTAATCGAAGTCACCTGAAGGACGGCTTTCCTCAGCAACGGCAAGACCCGCACTCCTCTCATATCATGGTACGTTATGTAATTTATCCAGCTAGTTAATACTAATTATGTTTGTAATGTTTAATTCAGAAGTTGATTATTAAGGATTTCCTAACAATTGTGTTTGTATTTTGCGTCATCTTAAGAAGTTTAACAAGTTTCGCGGCTCAAACAAGAGGCACCTGTCACTGATGGACTGCTTTTCTCAGCAACGACGTGAACATTACTCGAATTTCCTGTAAGTAACGTAGTCATTTTATAACTATGTATATTTGCAATAATGTATTCAAAAGTTGATTAAACATTGACCGTGTGTACGTGTACATAACAGTGTAGTTTTCTAAGTTAGTTAGTGGGGCAGCCATATGTATGTTAGTTTTTTTTTTTGTTTTTTTTGGAGTGGGTTAACGTTCGTACTATTTTGATCACCGTTTATTTCAACCGCCATTTGAAAGTCTAACGATAAGTGTAACCGTGGTCCAGCAACTATAACTATACATGCCCAATGGAAAACGATTTTGTACAGGTTCCCCTTTGGGGTCAGTGGCTTGTCAAAAGGGAACACATCATTTATGAACTTTCAAATGACAACATTCTGTTTTGTAAAAAGCTGTCATTTTTTTGTAAAACATCATAATTACTACATGAACTCAAGTATGAGCTCTTAAATCACCACTACAAATACGCCATGCAAAAGTATTTAAAATGGCGTGGACATAACATTGACTGGTGCGTTTTAATCAGCTCCCACTATATGCTCCATTGTAAAATCATTCTAGTACACTGAAACTTATCACATACAATATCGGTCAAAAGTTTGAAAACATTAAGCTTTTTAATGTAACAAATCCAGACCTGGTGGGTATTGAAGGACAGCCGAGGCTGGGTGAGGGGTACGTTGTTTTAATTCAGTAAACTTACTAAATTTCTTAAGAGTGTGTTTAAATATATTCATTTTGATTTGAATTAAGTAATATTTTTGTTCCCTGAAACAGATCAGTTTAATTTTCCATCCATAGTTTGATAGAAATTTCACAAATATATTATGTGTATTATAAATAAACAATTTGTTAGTCAAATACTAAATTGTTTTAGTGGAAAAAATAAAATATATCTGTACATTTTAGATAAAATAAACTGTTGTATTTTTAGTCAGTTAATATGTTTACATTTATGCATTTGGCAGACGCTTTTTTCCAAAGCAACTTACATTGCATTTCCAGGTACACATTTACAATTTTATCAATTTTTGCTAGCGTTGATGCTCTACTGTTTGAGCTACAGGAAAGCCATCTTTTGTATAATCAAGTAAACTATATTCAGAGATTTTATTAAGTTAATAAAGTTAAATATTACTGTAATATTTACTAAGTCACAGAATTATTTAGAGGGTTAAGGGTTGAGTGTGAGGGTTAATGCAATGCATATTATTTTCAAGTAGTGAAATTAAACAAGCTTTTTTTGTTTCAAAACCATTAGTCATTTTACTTAAATATTAAACATGTTTATAAAGAAATTGGTTGAAATAATGCGGACCTCAATAAAAGCCTATAGCATTGATTTACAGCATAGAAGCTCGCAGTTGGTCTCTTTTCATTTTTCTTTTAGGTTTATTGTTAAAAATAAATGTCCCTATGTAGAAAATTAACCTGTCCTGTTGTTAAGAAGAATGCTGTTAATTTTTGCAACTCCTCCCCCTAGTACACTTTGTTTGAGATTTTACCGATCATATGGTCCAACAGAATGTTTGCTTCTTCAGGTGCTATTTGTTTTGTGTATTTGTCACTTTCTTGTAACATTCAGGTTTGAATGTTAGCTCTAACCAGTTATCTTTAAAATTTGCCTGTAGGGTTCAGCTGATCTACCCGTCTTCGTACAAGCAGAGTTGGCAGAGGAGGTCATAAAAATCTACATCCTTCGGAACAATGATGGGGCAGTCAGCGATGTAATCTTGGGAATCACAGCAGAGCCTGCTGCCATCTTTTGGGAGTCACATTGGATTTGAGATATCCCAAGACCCACAAATACAGGTCCTTCTCCAAAAATTAGCATATTGTGATAAAGTTCATTATTTTCCATAATGTAATGATAAAAATTAAACTTTCATATATTTTAGATTCATTGCACACCAACTGAAATATTTCAGGTCTTTTATTGGTTAAATACTGATGCTTTTGGCATACAGCTCATGAAAACCCCAAATTCCTATCTCAAAAAATTAGCTTATTTCATCTGACCAATAAAAGAAAAGTGTTTTTAATACAAAAAAAAAGTCAACCTTCAAATAATTATGTTCAGTTATGCACTCAATACATGGTCATGAATCCTTTTGCAGAAATGACTGCTTCAATGCGGCGTGGCATGGAGGCAATCAGCCTGTGGTACTGCTGAGGTGTTATGGAGGCCCAGGATGCTTCGATTGCGGCCTTAAGCTCATCCAGAGTGTTGGGTCTTGCGTCTCTCAACTTTCTCTTCACAATATCCCACAGATTCTCTATGGGGTTCAGGTCAGGAGAGTTGGCAGGCCAATTGAGCACAGTAATACCATGGTCAGTAAACCATTTACCAGTGGTTTTGGCACTATGAGCAGGTGCCAGGTCGTGCTGAAAAACGAAATCTTCATCTCCATAAAGCTTATCAGCAGATGGAAGCATGAAGTGCTCCAAAATCTCCTGATAACTAGCTGCATTGACCCTGCCCTTGATAAAACACAGTGGACCAACACCAGCAGCTGACGTGGCACCCCAGACCATCACTGACTGTGGGTACTTGACAATGGACTTCAGGCATTTTGGAATTTCCTTCTCCCCAGTCTTCCTCCAGACTCTGGCACCTTGATTTCCAAATGATATGCAATATTTGCTTTCATCCGAAAAAAGTACTTTGGACCACTGAGCAACAGTCCAGTGCTGCTTCTCTGTAGCCCATTTCCTGCACACACCTGTGCACGGTGGCTCTGGATGTTTCTACTTCAGACTCAGTCCACTGCTTCCGCAGGTCCCCCAAGGTCTGGAATCGGTCCTTCTCCACAATCTCCCTCAGGGTCCGGTCACCTCTTCTCGTTGTGCAGCGTTTTTTGCCACACTTTTTCCTTCCCACAGACTTCCCACTGAGGTGCCTTGATACAGCACTCTGGGAACAGCCTATTCGTTCAGAAATGTCTTTCTGTATCTTACCCTCTCACTTGAGGGTGTCAATGATGGCCTTCTGGACAGCAGTCAGGTCGGCAGTCTTACACATGATTGCGGTTTTGAGTAATGAACCATGCTGGGAGTTTTTAAAAGCCTCAGGAATCTTTTGCAGGTGTTTAGAGTTAATTAGTTGATTCAGATGATTAGGTTAATAGCTCGTTTAGAGAACCTTTTCATGATATGCTAATTTTTTGAGATAGGAATTTGGGGTTTTCATGAGCTGTATGCCAAAATCATCAGTATTAAAACAATAAAAGACCTGCAATATTTCAGTTGGTGTGCAATGAATCTAGAATATATGAAAGTTAAATTTTTATCATTACATTACGGAAAATAATGAACTTCATCACAATATGCTAATATTTTGAGAAGGACCTGTACTCACTTGAGTTGTTCCAAAAACTGTTTCTTGAGCTGGATTCTCCAAAACTCTGTTAATGTTCAGAGGTTAAAAAATTATCTTCTTGCATAGTAGTGGTTCATGAACATCCCACAGAATGGGTATTCCTGATGTAAGTGTTTCTGTTATCGGATTAATTCTGTTGAAGATATATTTCACCCAAAAAGATGATTTTGTCATAATTTACTCTCCCTCAATTTGTCCCAAACCTGTACGAGTTTCTTTCTTCTGTTGAACACAAAAGATATTTTAAGTGAAGTGACGTGACATTCAGCCAAGTATTAAAGAGAGTTTGTTAACGCAGTTAAAGGTTGCCATTGACTTTGCATAGTATACTTTTTTTTTTCCTACCATGGAAGTCAATGGCAACTTTCAACTATCTGTTAACCAACATTCATTAAAATATATTTTGTGTTCAACACAAGAAAGAAATTCGTACAGATTTGGGACAACCCGGGGGGCGAGTACATTATGACAACATCATCTTTTTGGGTGAACTATCCCTTTAATATTGATGTAAGTGTTGCTTTTATTTTTTTTATGGTTTAATGTTGAGTGTGACTGCAAATGGCTGGTATGCACCAGGAACAAAGTAAGATGTCATTTCTCTTACGGCTATTGTATTTTACATGTAATCTACTTGAATACTAAGATGGATGAAATGTTTCATAAGGTTTAATCATTTCCCTTATGGCTACTTTACAGTTAAAATTTTTGCAATCTACTGGAATATTAAAATGGATAAAATGTTTCAAAGGTTGATTTTAGACTTTGTCTTATGTTTAATTGACAAATAAAGTTTCAATAAAAAATGTGTTTCTTTCTTTATTTGGTTTTATTATATTAATTATAAAGGGTAAATAGTGTAAAAAAAAAAAAAGTGAATGCAACATTTTGATAATTTATAGTCCAATATTAAGTTAAATTCACTTTTACATGTAGTAAACGTAGCAAATTTTTTTTGTTAAATTTCATCCAATATTTCAATTATATCTACTCAATATTTTTTGTTTATTTTACATAGAATTACAGTTGTGGTGTTTTATAATTTTGATTATATCTAATTAATTTTATTTCTCATATAAAGTAATTCAGTTATTCAGATTTACTTAATTTTTTTACTGACAATTACTCAATTTAAACAGTATATTTCATTGATTTCACAGCTTTAAAATTTACTCAATTTTTTTGAGTGTAAAAATGTTTCACCAAAAAAATTGAGTAAATAATAGTTAAACTTTTTACAGTGCAGATGGTGGAGCGCTTTGTCGCTCAGAATAAAAACCACAAGTGTGGCGGCATGCTGTCATTGAATCTGTGTGCTGCTTTTGTGTTGAGCAATGTTATGGGGAGTTGAAAAGGAAGCCAGCATCCAAATGAGGCCAGTGCTCTGGTATCTCAGAGCTCAGCGAAGGGGACAGAGCCAGGGTTGAAGGAGATGTTCCTAATCCGAGCACCGCTGTGGTCATCATTCACACTTACCCTGCTGACAGTACACCATGGCAGGGCTACTTATCTCGTCCTTGCCACAGAGAGAAAGCGAGCTCTCCTAATGTCCTGCACAATTATCATATGCCAAAGTATTCAGGGTGCGCTTTTCTCTCCATTCCTTCGGGTGTAATACCTGTTTAAACTAGCAGTCACGTATGTGTTTGTGCCGAAGTGCCTTAAATATGACATCTTTTTTCTTCATTTAAAGTGTTGGTTAAGAGATAATAAGGAAGTAATCTGCCTATGCAAAAATGCAAGGAAGATCCATGCTGAGGTTGCTTCAAAAGCCCTGCCAATGGATCTGTGGAAAGGGATGGAGTCCTCCATCTGTACTAGGAAGATATATCTGGAGTGACATTAGGCCTCTCCCAGAAAGCCCTGGGATGCCTTCTTAACTGAATTGCCTGGTGCTATTCAACTCACTTGACGCAGCGTGTCTTATAATGAAAGCCAAGACAGTGTGCTTCCCATCTTGGGTAATGAAATTCAAAGGTTTTCTTGGTTCTGTCTGGTGCTTTTCAATGCGCTCCCACAACTTTTTCCGCATCACTCAGAGAGCATTTACATAAGCCTCTGAAATATTAATCCCTGATATATCTTTAATGATAATGATTGGATAAAGATGGCAAATAGGAACAAGACTTTTTGGACTTGCTTGCAGAAGCGCTGGAGAGAGGGCAGTGCAGCCTGCCTCTGTACATCCGATCTCTGTGGGATCTGAAGACAATCGAGGAGAGCTGGAAGATTGGCTTCATTGTGATATTAATGAAAACCCTCTCACCCATAGACAGTGAGCTGTCATCAATTATAAATCATCGGGCTCATTCGAACTTGGTGGTTTGGAGAGGCGGAGTTTGGAGAAATGAAAGAGAATGCACTTAATCATTTCTTCCCCAGCCCATTACATAGCATGAGCGCATTGCCGAAAGTTATTAGTGCACTGACACAAAGATACGCTCTGTTTATGGAAGACGAGTCACAGCATTTTATTTCATAAAGCCCATTCTCCCAGCTGTGCCGTGGATCTGAGTGTTTCAAAATGCTCATCTAGCATGAAGGGTCATTCCAGCGATATTAGAAGAAAGCTTATTACATTCCAACTGTTTCTGAGCCATACAAATATAATTGTTAGATCAATCAAGAAGAGGAAAGTTGTGGTCCATGCATACAATTTTACAGCCTACATAGCCAGCGTGACTTGAATTAATTCTTAAATTGAAATGACCCCCCCCACCCCCGGAAACACTATATTCCTCTTCGAATACAATCTCTTATTCTGCTGAACATATCAGGAGCAATTTCACCATGTATATTTACTTTCTCTGAGGAAAAACCAACAGAGTAAAATTGGATATTTAACCGCCCTTTCTTTCAGCTGCTCAGAGGAAGCTGCCCATGGAGTTTTCTCTCGGCCACTCAGTCATTCGATAATAGTTGATCAAACAGCAGATTTGAAATTCAGAGAGTAAAGTATACCTACAGTATTTGGTGAGGACAGATGATGTTTGCGGCTAGTGTGACCTTTAAAATCTGTTTCATTAGTGCTAACAAGACATTGGAGCAGTCAAGGGTAAAAGGGGTATCTGCTCGGCCCTTTTCCGCCACCTCTGCTCTGATTCTCAGAGTTTTTTGGAATGATCTCTTGATTCCCCACAGTCACAATGTGACTCTGAAAGTACATTTGCATTCACACCAGCCGTCTCTAAGCAGAGTTTGTCAGCTTTGTTCAAAGAAAAGCTGTTATTTAGCCGGCAAAGAGCTCAGAAACAAAAGGGGAACAGCAGGCTGGTGAGAGCTACTGGTGTTCAACCATGAAATGAACGGGCCACATTGGGTTCTGATGCCGAAATTCAACCTGTCAGTGTGATCCTTGATCCTTCGGTGCCATAAACGCGTGGGAGTGCCACTGTTGGCCATTTATGTGCAGTAACTGTTATCCCATTGAAAAAATAAGTAGAGGCAGTTAGTCACAGGAAAAAAAAAGCCATAATGCACAAAATCATGGTCTGTAATTTCTTTAAAATAGAAGAGGGAACAATACACCTAATGCACACCATTATATACGGCAAATGAACCTATGCTGAGCATGCTCTTTTAAAAGTTATGCATCAATTAAGAACAAATAAAACAGAAAAACTGCAAAAAAGGAAAGAATCCCTGTAATTAGTGTTTTTAAGAATTGTTCTTTTTCTCCCCGAACAAAACCTCTGCAATACAAATATAGAGCTCTGGTGAGCTTTTTGTTGTGTTGCAGTTAAAAGAGAAGCAGGCGAAATCTAAATGAACTCTTTAGGGGATGGGGGGGCTGTGTACTGAGACTTTCATCAGCTTTGAAGTTGCAAAGCAACGCTCACATGTTTATTGTTGACACTCACCGCAAAGCAGTTCTGTGCAGTAGCTACAGGTCATGCGTCTACCAAAACAACAAGCATGAATAATAACGCAGAGCACCATCTGGGGCACTTCAAAGCATGCTTTTCAGATAGACGTTAACAATGGAGGTGTTTTGGGGTCACCTGTTGACGTTTTGACTCTGTGAATTAACTGCTGTCTATCCAGCGGTGGAATTGTGTTTTTGATTGAAGGAAACCTGCGTCCCTGTATTTCCACAAGTGTGTGGAGGCACTGATGTGTCATCTTAGTGTGATTTGCACCAGAGGAGTTATTCTGTTATCCTGCAATGCTTTTTGCAATACTGCAGACGAGTATTGCTTTGCTCCCTTGGAGAAATGAGAGGACATAGGGTGGCTTGCATTAGTATGATCTAGGCACTGACACATTCTGTTCCCACCTGCATGACACTACCAGGGGGCTGACGCTCTCCTAGAGGCGAGCATGTGACTGGTAAGTTCTCCAGTTAAAGTCGCTCCGTCTTGTGAAAGCACAAGGTATCCCTGAAAAACCACCTTGCTTACTGCTGCTTCAGGAAAAGGCAGACTTTGGAGGTGGCTGTTGTTACAAGTGCAGACAAGTGCTGCCTTTCTGAGTTGCAGTGTCCTTGAGAGCAAGGTTTGTTCTGCTGCCTTTATTGGCAAATAAAGAGAGAATTTAGAAATATGGAAAAGAATAAATAAGATTTTAAGTCAGAAATTTGGTTCTCAATTTTCAGTATAATGCTCCTTGTGTTATCAGAGCGGACATCTTTTTTATTTTACTATTGCAAAATATTGTGTGAGAACAGTGTTGAGGATGCATTACAATATCATCACTATAAAAGGTAATTGATTTTAACAAAAAAAAGAAAAGAATGTTAAGTTATCTGTGTGTGTGTTTATGCCATTTTCTAGTTTGAAGCATGAACCTCTGTAGACCTTGCTAGATTTGTCCTTAAAGCCAGAAAATGCTAATAGTGTTATTAGTAAATTAATTTCCTGACATGCATGTGGCATAAGAATGTTTATACAAGAATCATAAACATTGCAAGTTTGACAAAAATAGACTTAACAAAATTAGCTCCTCTGTTTCCCTGTGAAGTGCTCTTGATTTATTTTAATCACCAGCAGTATCCTGTAACTTGTTATATATAGTAACTATAATTATATTGCATAATCTTATGGAAAATTATAATTTTATTTTTTTACTTTTTCCAAACTTGTCTTAGTTTGTATTTTGCCTTATTTTCCAGTAAAAATTATCTAAACAATCAAATAAATGCAAAATTTCATGAAATAATATTTTTTTGCCTAGAATCTAAGTTTTTATTTGATTTTTTTTACATAATTATTTTTATTTAATTTTATTATTCTTATTTAAAGCATAAACATCTCTAGAAAAATGCTTTTCCTGCCTTTCATGTGGAGTATGTCTACAGAAGTCTCAATTACACATGTATCAAATACCTGAATTATGACAGAATAGACAACAAAGAAAGTGCAGTTGGATTCCACTGAAGCACTTTGTTTTATTTTCATCACCAGCATAAATTTCAAGATATAAAAGGATAGTTCACCCAAAAATTAAAATACTGTCACCATGTATTCATGGTCATGTCTTATCAAACCTGTATGACTTTCTTCTGTGGAGCACAAAAAAGTTAGTCTTGCTCCATACATGTCTGAAAAACATGACGCACACCCCCTGGAGCTACAATACCCATAATGCACGTAAATATTCCCAGCAGAAAAGGGGACCGACACTACAACATACTTACTATATTTTCCATGATGCACACTGGGGAATAGCAAGTACACAATTCTGGAACAGACATGGCGAAAACAAAAACATCAAAATACTTTTATGGTCAGTGAATGTCAAACAATTTCAGTTTCAGGTCACGCTACTGAACACGACTTGACCTTTTCCATCTAGTTTTCTTCACATCAACAGTTTATTGCTGAATTTATTTAAAGTGCCTTGTTTTCCAGAATGAAAAGGGTCAGATAAAAAAAAATTGGGTGCCATTCCGCAGAAGGGGATTTGGTCCATGCATTGGCTGTGCTTGCAGAGGACAGACTAGTGTTGAAGCAAAACTGCTGTCGAGAGAGAATAATGCAAACTTAATTACCGCCAGCTAATAACTTCAGGCAATCAAAACCTACTCCGCTCTGAGACTCCATCTAATTGTCATGACAACTAAAACCTTTTGTCTTCCATTTAGTCTGAGGCTAAGCAGGACCTCCAGCCCTGTAAATTTATCCTAACTGGTGTGACTCGTGTGATAAGAGTGGCTGTGATGACTGTGGCTCAGTGGCTTTATTCTGCTGCCTGTCTGTTCAGAATGACTAATTGCGGTGGAATGTGAACACGCTGGAGATGAAATGTGTATAGCTAATCCAATCATTTCCAGTAAAGCTGTAGGAAAATGAGGACTGAAGCGACACTCGGGCACCGAAAAAAGAAGGTGAGCGTGTGCCTTGGATCATTTCTTATAGAAAACCCCATTTTTTATCATTAGACTTACCTACTCATTTGCAAGGCATTAGTCTGCTCTTTAAATGCTCAGCTGGTATGACTCATCGTGTACTGCAGACGTTAACAATGCCGTTGCTGGACCACAGACATTACATCACTGGGAATTTATAGGCCACTGATCAACTTCCTGCTCTCTGTTTCTCTTTTTTTTTTACTTTGAGATTTAGTGCATTTGAGAAATACTTATCTATACCTCTCACCTTATGGGTCAAGCTTTGACAGTCAGTCTTTACTGGTATATGACAGAACTACATTTTATGGGAGAAAAGCATCTTTCTCAGTTGACATTGGAATTAGCTGTGGATTTTAAATAAATTAAATAACATCTTGTTTTTAACCCTGTAAAGTTTGATCTATGGAATAATAATCAGATCTGTCTGCTCAAAGTGCCCGATCATCAAATATATAATCCAATGCAAGACAATACAGTGATGATTGAGAGAGGAACAAATAAACATGCCTAAATAGCCTGATGTGTCATACAGTATATTTGATACTTTAAAAAAAAAAAGTTATTTTAAATTGTTTTACAATAATAATAACTTTTATTTATAAAGCGCCTTTCCAAAACCCAAGGTAACTTACAAGACAGGTTTAAGGAGAAGAAACAGATAAACATCAATACCAGAAGACAGAACACACACCAATTGTAATAATATATCGAGACCACTTACAAAGTTAGAAAAATCCACAACAGGGTACAAATTACAGACTGAGAATTGATAGTAGTAATAGTAATACTCAGAGAATAAATGCGTTTTTAAAAGGTTTTTGAAGAAGTGAAGGGAGGATGCTTGGCAGATGTTTTGGGCAAGAGCATTCCACAATCTGGGAGCCACAGCACTGAAATCCCTAGCTCCCTTAGTCAACAGACGAAACTTAGGGGTGACTAACAATCCCTCACTAGAAGATCGTAACGAGCGGGCAGGAATATATGGCAGAAGAAAGTCAGTTAAATATGTAGGGCCAAGGTTATGGAGAGCTTTATAGGTGAGAATTAGTATCTTGTAGTTAATGCGCAAAGAAACCGGAAGCCAATGAAGGTGATAGAAGATTGGGTTAATGTGATCACTCTTTCTTGTGTGGGTAATCAAGCGAGCTTCAGAGTTTTGAACATTTTGTAGTCGTTTGATGTTATTAGCTGACAGGCCATAAGGAAGTGAATTACAGTAATCAAATTGAGATGTGATGAAGACATGTACAACAGTTTCAGCATCCTGCTGACTGAGAGAGGATTGAATACGCACGATATTACGTAGGTGGAAAAACTGTCTTTACTATTTTACTAATGTGATCATTGCATGAAAGACTGGAATCAATGAGAACACCAAGACTGCTAACCTTAGTGGAGTGCACAATCAGATCACCATCCAGATCTGTCAGTTGGCAAGAGAGCTTTGATACAACAGCTTTGGAGCCAATCAGAATTACCTCAGTTTTATCAGAGTAAAATTTAAGGCAATTTGCTTCCTGCCAAAACTTGAGTTCTTTGATGTAATATGTTAATGCAGAAGGAGAAAACTCTGAGGTTGAAGGTGCACTAAAACTTGATTGTAATTAAGCATAAACGGTCAATCAGGCGACAAAATGCATGTGGTAGATTGTGTGCAACAGGTTTTCAAATTTTTATAATATTGATAACTTAGAGGCCTTAGAATTTTGAATGTCAGCTGTTATAACGTAGGCTATATAGGGTAAATGACTCCATTTAATACAATATATTATAGAAGTTTTTTAGTGATTTTTTTTTTTTTTGGAGACTCTTAAAAGTGTGAAATGTTCTAATAATCATATCATATCATATATCATATCATATCATATCATATCATATGATATCCTATCATATCATATCATATAATAATATAAAGTAAGGAATAATTGATGATGGTCTGTTGAATTATTAGAAATAATACAACTTCCGGCGTGCATTTCTTAGATCGGAGTCAATTATTCCGCATTATACTACGGTTTCCACACCTCAAGACATTGTTCAGATGTTGTAAAGACATCAGGTTTTTGTCCTTAAAACACTCTTGTGAGTAGAATTAATTTCTTATACATCTCATCCAAAGCCTCCATTGCTAATTCCAGGCTGTAAGGACTGTTGAAATAAATGTAATAATTTGGCAAAGTGATATGGACATGCAATGCAGTCAAGATCTGCCAGGAACTACTTTCGTATGTATGTTTTTTCACCATACGTTTCCCTCAACCAATTGAATTCAAGCATTCAACAGCCATGTAGTATAATATAATATAATATAATATTTCCTGCCTTTGACAGATCATTATGATCACCAGTGAAGGGTTTGTGGCTTCAAAGTGATATGTCTGTCATTTTTATCAAGTACATTTTCACAAATGTAACCTTTCTTTATATTTTCATGTTTAGGCTAAAAGGGGTTCATGTCTCGGAGAACGAGAGATGTTCAGAACTAATCAATGAATCATCCGCTGTTGGAAGCACCAGTTGAAGGTGTGGAATTCTACATGGACATTTTGTTTTGCCATTGCAGACATGTCAGACTCTACCAATAAAAAAGTTCAAAGCATTTGGCAGTTTTTGAAAGCTTTGAGACATGAGGCTCTAAAGACAAAAGGGGATCAGAAACCACTTGAAAAAATGATGTCAAGAAAAAAAAATCAATGCTTAGTGCAAAGAAACACAACGTTGCTACATAGCAAAGCGAATGACTGCAATAACCCTTTATTCACTTCAAACTAATACAAAGTGACGCAATATCATCATTTGCCGTGACTATATGTTTTGAAGGACATTACCAATTTGAGGCATGAGGCAAAATGTTTTGCCAATTTATTTACAAAAGAAAAGATTTAATTTGCCCTGAAAATATTATATATGATCGTCTGTGCTCATTTTACATTCTAATAAAGCTTAATCACAGCAGATTAGATGTGGTGTAGTAGCAAATTAAATTTGTTCTCATCAACATTCATATCTGTGATAATATAATCAGCTGAATTAGATTTTACTGTGAATACTCATTAATGCTTTATAATAAGGTGGGCTGGTTTGATGTTTCTTTACAATCAGAGTCTGTAATTAATGGCAGTGATAATACTAGTAGAAATGCCTTCAGACATCCTTGTACTAATATCTCTGTTGAATTTATTTAATTATTCAATTATTTATTTATTTTTAATTTTTTTTGTGCAATATCAAACAGAAATATATACGTCTTGCCTCTGTTTTCTTGGGTCCAAACCACTCTGTATCCACAATTACAGCTTGTGGTTTAATTATCATTATATGTCCTACATGCACAGTATTTGGACAAAAGTATCCTCAGTATGAAACCTTCAGGTTTATTTTCTCTATATTACAGTACACAGAAATATGTAGCCTCCAGGACATTGAAGAAAAACATGAAAAGATCAAAGAAAGTGATATGATCTACTCTGGAGTTAAAATCGGTTTATGTCAAAGGTGGGTTTAACTAATTTACTGTAGTGGGCTAATGGGAAAAAAAAAAAGTTGATTTTTGATGTTCACCAACAAATGGTGTATCATTTACTGAACCCTGATGTTGTTCCACAGTGTTCAGATGTTGTAATGTATTTCTGTTTTGTGAACAAAATCATCTTTTGAGTAAGATTATTATTAATATAATATTTTCAGTGAATCTGTTGATCCAGATAAGAAAACTGAAAGACTCAGACAAATCAGACTGATTCAACTAATCGGTTTGACTCAAGGCCCACTGGAGGGATTGATTATGAGTAAATAATGACGTTTTAACACGGTTTCAGCTATACAAGGCTGTATACCAGAAATGCTTTGCATGATTCATATGGACTAATTTATTATGCTTTTGTATCTGCATGGAAAAGAGCAGCCGGCACATTATTAAAAATGTCTCCTTTTGTTTTCCACGGAATAAACTAAGTCATATGGGTTTGGAATAACATGAACTTTTTTTTTTCATGTGAACTATTCCCATAACCTCGCAACCTGACCTCATCTAAAGTCATTATATCTTCAGCCAAGTTTGTTGATGCACTGAGCACTAGATGCACATCCCATTATCAGCCATACCATCACCCTACAGGACGATCCCTTTATTGATAAAGAAAGCTACACTCAGTATTTCATCAGCACAACCTCCATCACTGAACTCCATTTATGTGCGGTGTGAGATGATTGGGTCGCCCTGATGGGAGGTCACTGCTCTCTGTATAACTGCACTACGGAGAACTTACACAGTGGGGGAAAAAATATATAGTGGCGCCATTTATTTGCCATCCCCAGAAAAGGGCACCAGCGATCTGTGAAATCACTTTGTTCGTTTGAGATGGTTGCACATTCTGTCCATTTAGGTCTGATAATGACTTAGATTATATGCCTCCCTCTCTGCCTGCCTCTTTTTGGCATCTGCAGTTATTCAGACTGGAGCATCTCCACACCCTCCCATCTACATTTAATTCAGCTCCTGCCAAAAGCCCTAACAGCCTCTGCCCCATACTAATCAAGAGAATGCATTCAAGATGGAAGTCAAGTCATTCATTAGGTTGCGGAAGCAGCCATTTGTTTTCCGTGATCCATGCGGTAATCTACCTTTCGAGACGTCGTTCCTTTTGATTTGCATTTGATCTCCGTTTTAACATGGATGTTGTTGTCTGCCTCTGTGCTTTGTGGGAAGTCTCAGATTCTGTGGTATCATGCTTCTCATTCGTGTCTAACGAGGGATTCCTAAGGCTTGAATAAATATCACTGTGCTATCACCAAAATAACTACCATCACTCACTCTTGTATTCCCTTCCGATGGTAAACACCGTATGCTTAACAGTGCCAGTGTCATTTCACACGGCACCTCGAGGTAAAAACAACCACACTTCTATAAGAAGATGTTTTTAGGTTTCTCTGTATAGAATGTCATTTGGAGTGTTGGCCCTTTTTTTGTGAGTGGCTTTTGCAAGCAGTTGTAGTATTAAAGGGATTTTCCACCCAAAAATAAAACCATTGAATTTTATTATGTAAGTAGTTTTCATTACATATTATAATATATACATATTAAATACATTTAGATGCAATTCAAACACACAACGACTTGAATATACATACAGCAAATCATAAACATGATTAAGATAATACAACTGTCCTAAATACTTTTTATTAAATGTGTGAAAAAGTTTAATTTTTAAGTTACATTTTTTTTTTTTTAAATGTAACAAAACTTCTTCATTGCTTATACATGTTTCAAAAACTGCCAGTGAAAAGCCATTATATACAAGCCGCTTTTTAAAATAATCTTTTATATTTTGTATTCATTGTGGCATATAAGAAAATGCTATTTTTTAAACTGGTTGTCCTTTTTGCATAAAAAAAGAAATGGGTCTTTCAAAACAAACCAAATTAAGCCTGTACGAACACAAACAGTATACAAATTTTGCACTTTTTGTCTTCCCCCTTTTTTTAAATAAGATTTTCCATTGTAATGATTGACCTAATGTTATATTTACAGTATTAACGTTTTAACTCAACTGGTCTAAGAGTCAGCATGAAATGATATTTCACATTTTCTGTTTTCGAAATCAGTTAATCTGCTTAAATCCACCCCTGCAAGCATGTGTTCATCTGCCTCCATTTTTGAGTTCAGTGCAAAATCCAATTAACAACTGAAGCCGCGGTCACACTTTTCGTTCCATTGTCTTCCATTCATACGCATGCGAATGCATCAGACCGGAAACTCAAGCCATTGCGAAAATTCTTTGCATTTTGATGTGTTCCAAAGTTCAAACTTGGTGAAAATGGTGAATTCACATAACGTGACACAGTGTAACCAACGGCAGATCGATACGTCACACCATGACCTCCTATCTGAATTAAAAGAATATACATTTAAAGCTGCAATGCTGCAAGAAACTGGAGTAGACTGTATGTTTTTACATTTTAGGTTTATGTGTTGAATTTAAGTTTTTAAAAAGATGCTGCAGAGCATGACGTAATATAATGACTGTTGCAGCGTTCGGACGAATTTCACATACTCAAAGTGTAGTGTGACCGCGGCTTGAAGCACAGAACCAAGTCCCACCCCACATTTCTTGTTTTTCAGTAATATATTACACTCAGATTGTTCATCACAATAAAAAAGAAAAAATCTGTCAGTACTTACCCGTTACATCACAACTTTTTTAAAGGAATAAACCGAGCACCCCAGAATAGTACAAACTTTTATTGTGTTAAGAGATTAATAAAGTGTCTTTAATAAAATGTGTCTTAATAAGTGATCAATAGAATATCATTATTTGCTCAATTTCAGCATGTCATTGTTTGCTGCGATTATAGCAATATTAAAAATGAACTCTGCTGAGCTTTAATTGCCTTTTTATGAGGACTGCCAGTTTGATTACCAGGCTGCTGAATGAGGTGTAAAATATGAATGAAGTGTCAGTGTGCCTTCAGTGGGTCCTCTAAAGCTGAGGTGCAACTGGCTGTAATATGAGCCATCCTTGAAAAATAAATAGATCTGGATTTCCATAGCTCACAGTCAGACTTTAGACATGGTTATTTAAGACTGTATGTTTTGAAATGATTTTGAGAGATTACCAATGTTTGTTGAGTGCTGCATGCAGATGCTTTTATGATTTGAGCACACCACATTTCAGGCTTCAGCACACCAAACTGTTTATTATTCCACCAATAAATATGAAATGTTTCTCTTTATTTCTACACATCCACCTGTTCCTGCTTTGGATTGTTTGTGGCAGGAAATAACTTCAGATTGATGGTCCATGTACTGTACAGTAGTTGATTTTACATCAAATAATGATAATTTGTTGGACTGGGTCACATGGATTACTATGCTTAAACAAGTTCCTATTCTACCTAAAGTGCTTCTGGGTAGACTCCTGGACATCTGTAAAATTTAGCAACAACACAAGGACCAGGGATAGGCTGATACTTTGAAATCTTGTAAAAACTTTAAGACATTACTCTGCTGGGTTTTAAAGTGGCATTCCTTAAGGGTCTGTGCTCGGCTAAGCCCCTGCTTCTGTGTACTCACACCGAGAAATAATGAAGTCCAAAAATGGTCAAGAAGGCCTTCAGCAAGCCAGCCCTACTCTCAGGGTTCAGTATCTGACATTGCTTTGAACCTACATGGAATATTAAGGCATGCATCTGGAACTGACAAATACACATTTGAATTCCACACTTGGATAACAACTTCAGCTCACAATGAGGGGATTTTTCCTGCTCCCTCTCTGTTCTCTTTGGCAAAAGCTGAGACGAACCCAATTAACCCGAGTTAGAGACAGAGCAATACTACAGGCAATGCCCTTATCCAACACTCATGAGATCAGTCTTTACTATTAGACTGCATACACTAGGATGCCTCACGCTTTCCTAATTGAAACCTTTGGGACTGGCTTTTTAAGTCTTGAGAAAACCATGTATGACTTTGAGCACTGAGCATGTACAATCAGAGGTTTCCTTCTACTTGAAGCACACAAGCAAAAAGGGGCTTTTTCCTTTGTTATGAAAAGGGCAAGTTACATCAAGAGCCAAACATGTTTAGCACTTCTTTCTTATCTCAGCTGCTTTTGTTTTCGATGTAGATTTTAAAGTATCTGCAACACGTTATGTTTTTAGCCTTCATTGTTTAATGTGGTTTGCGTTAGTTTGTGTAGTCTTGATTTTAGTGGAAGAGCACAACACACAAGCTAATAGTTATTAACAATACTAATTATTTATTAATAATAAATATCGTTCCCCCAAAATAGTAATTGAAAAGGGAAATGGGGTCAGTGACAGTATACAATTTTAACTTATTACAAAAATGCATATTTCAAATAAATGTTCTTTTAAACTTAAGGATTTAAAAAGGAAAATGGGGAATCATGTGTTTCAACAAAAATATATAGCAGCCCAATGCAATGCTTAAATTTGAATAAAAACTATAGAATGTTACTGTAACTATAATACTCTTGACTTTTAAGGAACCACATTCCACACTTTTGATCTGTACACCCACGGCTATGAAACTTCTGCTGTATATTAATTTGAGAAACAGGTGTGTTAAAGGTGCAGGTGTTTTGTGTTCCAAAAGAAAGAACGCAAGACGCTGCCTTAGAGTGTAGGCTTGGTTTTGAAAATCAGTAGAGACATATTGTAAGGAGGCAGAAGACAACCCTAAGGTTATAATTTTTAGTAATTAAATCAGTGAGTCACAGGACCTTGATGATCATTTGCAAAATGTTGGTGTTAAGAAAATGTCATTGCGTGGAAGGTTGGTAATATAGACAAAATCACAAGTCTGATTTCATATGCAATTTTCATATTAAATATGACTTGTTTTTTCCTTCCAAAAGGGAGTTTTTGCTGCAATGCCATAAAAGAACCATTTTTGGGTTCATCTAAGAACCTTTCAGTGAAGAAATATTAAAAGTGTGTGTGAAGAACCTTTTAATAATCTAAAGAACACTTTTACACTTTAAAGAACCATTTGTGTGATGAAAAAGGTTCCATGGATATTAAACATTCTTAATGGAACCCAGCAAGCACACCATGTCATAAGACAATGACATTTGGTTAAATTTCGGGTTGAAATGTCAGATGACTAAATTTCAGAGTCGATTCAATGTCTAATGTCAATGTTAATTTGATGTCCAATACCAACACCAGCTGACGCTGATATTTCTTTACTTTTAGGATGTGCAACCAAAATCCAATATTAAGTCATGTCAAGTTGGTGTCAAATACTGATGTCAAATACTGACGTCAACCAGATTTTCATTCTCAACCAAAATGCAACATCTTTCCGACTTCATATCCAACGTCAACCTGATGCTATATTGATGTCCTGTGCTTGCTGGGGAACAATCAATGGAGAAATTTTGTTTATCAGGCTCTTTTGGCACACTCGCTTTGGACCTCAGTTTAGATACCGTATTGAATTGAACACAATTGAAAATAATGCTTTTAAATTACTCTCGCAGTACTTTGGTGTCATACAATGATCAGTGCGCAGCTAAAAGTCAAAACCAACAAACGATCGAACACGTGCATGTATTTTGATCATTCTCACCTTCACCTTCGATTATGTAAAATACCTGCATGTTATTGGTCAAACTACTTTGGATATTTTGGGGAATATAAAAATCATAGCCAGGACGCGTCCCTTATAAATGGCAAATATGGCCACCCAAGTTTTTTTTTTTCAGTTGAAAAAACTCTTTATTTATTTTTGTATATTTTTATAGTGCAATTAAATCTTGCCTCCTGACTAAAGTTTTGTTTGGGACATTTTAGATTTTCTGAAGTTGGCCGAGTTCCTACCATCCCTACGATTATGCCCATTGCAGTAAAATGAAGGGTTAGCAAATTTCGGGAAGTTTGGCTGGATCGATGGCCCAACTCATTAAGAACGCAGCACACTTTAAGGAAAGACCCCCATAAATCCATTAAAGCACTGTGGGATTAAGAGAAAGAACATTTGTCAAATTAAGTGCAACCTGTGCTATTGATTCCTGCTAACCAAGGTAAATGAAAGGGAATTAATTAAAGCGGATTAACGGATAAATGAGGGCACGGCAGAGGCATTTCCTTAGGCGCTTTTAATGACCCACAGGGCAGATGAAAGGACATTTGGTACACTTTATTTGTGTCTGCTGGATAATACCCCACAGCAAGTGTTTCGTTATTGTTATGTATGACGGGCCGATGAAAAGTTGGCATGAAAAGAATAGTGAGTGGAGAGCAATGACTGCATTTTTAAATTCAGGTCAAGTGTTTTAGGTGAGAAGAGTTGCAGTCGGTGCAGCAGTAATTGCACTTCTCTGGGGCTGGGGTCATTTGTCCGCTGACAGTGGATTACTGGTCTTACTGTTTGTGATTAAGCCTACAAAAGGGTGTGCGATTTCCGCATGGGGCTCCCGGCTCCAGCCTCCTGAGAGGAAACAGCTGTTCGGTCCTTCTGTCTTCAGGAGGAAGATGAATCACTGTATCCCTTAGCAAGTTCCCTTTGTCACTTTAGCTACCACAAATTATTATTATTATTATTATTATTATTATTATTATATATATATTTTTAAACACAGCTACTCTAGAGTCCATGTGTTCAGGTGTTGACTGTCAGTGTCAGTCAGAGCATATGCATGACTACTAATTACAGGTACGGGAGAGTGTACATTACTAATCGACTGTGATCATGATGCTTTGGATCCAAATCAAGAAAATACCAAGACATTGATCACACTTAACATTTTGAAATTGGATCCATAAAAAAATGGGCACTGAGAACAAGAAACTTATCATTTTAACACCAATATCAAAGATTATTCCAAGGATTAGATGTTTCATCCTGAAAAAGCAACTACAGGCTTACAAAGCTTTCTGGACCAATAAAAGATTTTATAAAGAATTTCACTTTTATTTATTTCTCTACATTAAATTATTCTGAATATTAAACCTTTGTCAGGCTATATTTTTAGATATGGATTTAATTTTTTTATTTTTTAAATAATATTAAAGAAAATGTGAAGTTTTGCAAAATAATCATTTTGAATAGGACAATGCATTAATTGTTAATATATTTGCTTTATGTGTTGCCCTGAACTACACTACTATTCAAAAGTTTGGGGTCGGCAAGAATTATTATTATTATCATTTGAATAAATACCTTTATTCAACAAGAACACAAAATTGATGATTAAATTGATAAAAATAAAAAAAAATCCTGAAAATTCTTCAGCATTTTTTCAATTCATGATTTCTAAAGCAACATGCGACACTGAAGACTGGAGTAATGATGCTGAAAATTCAGCTTTGCATCACAGGAACAAATATAATTTTAAAATATATTAAAATAGAACACAATTATTTTAAATTGTAATAATATTTCATAGTATTACTGTTTAACTGTATTTTGATCGAATAAATAGAGCCTCTGTGAACTTAAGAAACTATATATAAGTATATCAGTATTTTATCTCTGTCTCATTTATTTTTAACTTCAGTAAACAGTGGCATGGCTTACCCCACTCTCCACTGCTGTCAAAACTGTGAATAACTGTTCAGCTTAAGGTCTACAACAGGGTGTAACATTCACTGGTGGCAGCCTGAAATGGGAGGACCAGCAATGTTTTATTACTATACCGGTTCACTCCCTTTTCAGTACAGCACGTGCACCTTAAATGTGCACTAGAGAGACAACACAATGACCCAATAAAGCTTTCAGTAGCAGAAACACTAGTGCAACTCCTTGAAAAACAATATCTAAACTTATTTTTAAAGCTACTGAAGTGCCTACAAATCATTTCCCAATGTGTGGAGCAAAAAAAATCAATGAAGAGTTCTGCAAATTGAGTTTGCAGTCTGCTTGACAAACTTCATGCTCAGGATCCACTGGAGCAAAAAATCTAAATCAAGTTGTCAACAGGCGTTTTATCATGGCGGAACACAGATTTGAGAGCGTTTTTAAAATTCCCAGTAATCGCTCCTAATGCACACCAGACATGAAGAAGAGGGTATGGACATGAACTTAAAATCATCTCCCAGGAAATAGTCCATATTCCACTTTATGGTGCCAGATGCATCAAGACATCCCAGAGAGACAAACAGAGTGTATTCTCCTTCATAAATACCGTTTTTATTGCACGTTGACAGAAAGCTATCGGCCTGCTGAGGGAAAACACAGCCTGTTGTATTGGCTGTCATCTGAGATCTCGAAATTAAACTCAGAGGAGTTTGAGTGCAAAAAAAAAATATGGTTTTATAGGGAATTAAGCAGCCTGAGAGAGTTTGTGCAGATTAACTGTCTTATTTGGCAGCAAGAAACATGGTTCCTGGGCATTCCCCACTTTTCAATTTGTCAACCCCATTGCAGGATGTTCCTCCAGAGCTTGTTGTATCTCCATAAATTTGCAACTCATTTGCACTTGCCGATTTTGACAGAGAACCCTGGACAGCGGCACTTAAACCGGTCATTATTTATTTGATCTCATTTGGTGTGATTTAAGACCGGACCTGGCCGGTAATTAAGCTGTGTCAGCGTTGAGACGTGTACCCAGTATGGGTGCTTATTGATTTACAGTAAATTACCATCTTTAGGGGAGGAGCGGAGGAGAGGCATGATTCACTCGCACATTCTCTTTCAGCTCAGGCTATAGCGATGGCTGACCCTTTCTCTTTGTCATCCGCTCTTTATTGCTACAAGCAACGGACGCGTTCACGGTGCTGTCCACGTATCGGTGTGTTGCAGCGTTCTATTTGCATAACTCATTTCCAGGAATGCGGGTGTCTGTTTGCCGCGCTTGACAAAAAGGCAATATGAAAGAAGGGCGGCCACTACCTGACAAAATATTAATAAAGTAGACGAGGCGAACTACACTGTGGCAGAAGTCAAGTGTCATTTAACGATGAACAATGACATATTCTCTGGCTTGCTGCTCCGAAGGGAATAACAAAACGTTACTGAATGTACTCCTGTGCACGAGGATGGGGAGGGTAAAGGGAGGAGAACTCAAGCGATGAGAGTCAAAAATTACACGCCGCTCTCGTCTGTCTGTCTGCAAGCTGCTTTTTTTGCTGTGCAAGTCAGTCGGCCTTATGTATACTGAACCTTAAAGAAGGTCTCACAAAAATGTATCTCTCTCTCTTTCTATATAGATCTTACAAAATAACAAAGTTACAGAGCTACAAAGTTAGTAACATAATCCATTACATTACGCAGTTTAGGTAATATAATCAGACTACTTCTTGATTACGTTTGACTTAACAAATTTATTACATTGATTTAAATAGGCTAGTCCTGTACCATACTGATATAAAAATACAAAGAGAAAAAATAGATATTCCATTCATTGTTATTAACAAAATGAAGTGCATTAAACATTACATTACGTCAAAATTTCCCAGACTGGGGTTTTTAAAGGAACTGCAAGGGGGTTTGGCTGACTTATCATGTGACCATTAATAAAGAGAACTGTGAACATGCAAATGCAAAATGTTTTTGCGAAAACTTTGAAAACTGTATTTTTAGGAGTCTTTAAATGGGTCATATGATGCTTCTTTTAAAGATCATTATTTTGTTAATTTGGTGTAACAGAATATGTTGACATGCTTTAATGTTCAAAAAACACATTATTTTTCAAATACTATACATTATTGTAGGTCCTCTATGCCCTGCCTCTCTCAAACACGTCATTTTCTACAAAGTCCCTCCTTCAGACAAGCGCAGTCTGCTCTGATTGGCCAACTGAAACAGTGCATTGTGATTATTTACAGCCTTATGGTGTGGTTACAGCATCTACCAGCAGGGGCTAACCAGCCAAACCTTGACCCTTTGTTGGATTAACTGATGGTCTGATCTGGCTGTTTAGAAGTTAGTGTAGCTGAATTTAATAATATGTGAAGGGATATTGCCATGAAGTAAAAAAATTGGAAGATTTTTTGTAAATAAAAGGTCTAAAACTGACTAACACAAGCTAAGTGGTTTCTAGCATTACTTCCATAATTATTAGTTGTTGTGAAAATAATGGTTTTAGATACAGAGCAGCCATTTTGTGTGCTCTGCATGAGTGCATCTGTTTATCTTCTCAGTCATTTGGAGACCTGTTAATTGCTCTGCTATTTCTAGCTTCATTGAGTTAATAGTGTTGGCCGCCAACGCCCATGCACCACACAAAGACGTCAATACATTGAAACATGGAAGATCTGCCGAAATAGTTCACGGATGCTGTCGTTTCTCTCTTTGTGCCCATCTCTGCCTCCTCCGAGGTGTTTTGCACAGAGTCCAACCCCTGCTCCCTCTGCTCCAATGCCTGCCAAAACACTGTTTGCACCAAGTTTCATGCTTATGGTCTGCCGCTCCCCGCCTGCTGCAGCTTGCTCTAGGGTGGTTCGTTCTTTTTATGTGTCTAAAATCTGTCTCCTCCATCCCTGTTAATGTGGTTGCAGTCCAAGACATTTTTATTTGCTAGGAGTGAGTCTTGGAGACGTAGCGACAGCATCCGGAGGGAGGGGATGGCCTCGGTTCTCCAGAGGTCTATTGATGATGTTTGTGTTGTCTTGTTGGTTGCTGTCTCTTCCTCTCCCCTCAAGCTGTACAATGTTAGAATGCAGCTTTTATCTGAGTTATTTGATTAAAAACATGTTGCAAACCGCATGTGCAAATGTACATGGTAACACGTATATGATTAACTGGCCTTCTGTATGGCCTCATTTTATGCCAGTAAAACCTCAGACTGAGTTACTGGTTTGGGATTCCCATTGGTTACGTGCTAAATATTACTTTGTGGGATTTGTTTTGCATCTAGGTTTGGTAGAAAAATTTAATGTAATTTCATCTGTAGCTGCACTATTTATTTGATTATTGGAAAAACAGTGGTTTGCATTTGATTAACTAAATTTACATTTTATTTCCTTATGGGTTGAATTGATAGGAAAATGCAGTTAATACAATTAATACAATTGACAACTGTAATTGTATTTATTTCATGTTATGTATACTAATATAGAATTAAAATCAGTGCATTTTAGTCATGACATCTCTCAGAGAGTTTAGTATGGTAATATATGTGACAATGTTAATCTATTTTGTCTTGGCAGAATAAATCCGCTGCTGGGGCCAAATCAAGTTCTCCCTACTGCCAATACATCCACAACATACTGCTGTGGGCATGTAAGAAATACCGCTGCTGCAAATGTAACATATATGTAATAACTCCCAATATACGTATATCATACATAAAATCACCCTGTATAGCAGATCTATTGAGGTGGAGCTGGGGAAGGTGGAGGGTTTCTGAAGCGGACTGCAACTGCTACAGCAAGCACTAGCCAAGCATTTGAATATTGTGCCGTGAGCTCATTGGCTGTGCAAGAAACCAATCAGCTGCACCATGTCAATAATCATGTTATTATATCTGATTGAGTTAGAACCTATTGGCCTGTGCCATCTACATTTCATGACAGAACTTTGTATTTAATTAACTTTTTTTTTTTTCAAAAGAAAAAATCTTAAAAAGCAAAAAAATAAAGAAATTGACATTACCACTAAAATGTAAAACTGAACACAGATAGACCTAGCTAACAAAACTATGTTCTAAAAACGTTTTGCTAATGTTCCTACTTAAGTTATTTTTCCATGGCTATATGAATGTTAGAGAAATATTTCAGGCAACGTTCCATTGTATTGTTTTGCATGCATTACTTAGAATTTTCTCAGAGCCATCTGAAACTAGTAAGTATTAATGTTTTAGAAAAGTTAGACGAGCATCCAACTAATGTGTTTAAGGAAAAATATCTATTAATTATATGAGCTCATTATATAGCTGGTTTCTGGTTTGAGATTCCCATTGGTAACATGCTGGATATTACTTTGTTTGAGAGATTTGTTTTGCATCTAGGTTTGGCAGAACAATGACCAACCAGGGAGGATTTATTTAGTTAATAATGTGGAAGCAACGAGTTCTTTAATGTTCACTTTGGTTGAGTTTAACAACTCATTGTAAAGGCAGTCTCTCTGATGACACCTGTCTCTTATTACCGACTGCTTCCGGATTCCCAGACAGCATTTCAAGAAGCCTTTGCTGAATCTGCACGGGTCCTGCGAGCAGGCGGCTTTAAGCTTTCGTCATGCCACCAGACAAGTGTCGGGGATGCTATGATAGCTGGCAGGTTGTCTATGAGGCTTGAGTGGATGTGCATCTCATTCGGCTATATGGCTTTTCAGCCCTTTCTCTTCTCAAACCCGTAAATCCATCAAGGCGCACAATCCAGTAAACACTGTTCTCCCCTCTGCCTCCACGCTCTCTCAACGATTCACCCCCGGGGAATTGTCTTCAGATTTGTGTCAATCATTCTGTCTGCCTAAGCTGGCCAGTTAATCCTAACGCTTCACGACATCAAAATCCATTCTTCAGAGTCTCTTCACAATTACAATTTACTTCTTTCTTACATGCAGTTAGACTAGAACCATGCAGCAGAGATGCTGTTGGTTTGTCCGAAGAATTGAATGAATTCTTTGTATTAATTTCCATACAAAATCTGATTCTTTGTATCCATGTCAATTGTTCAAACAGAGTGCCTTATTACTGACCATGGAATTTATGGTTAAATGCAAATAGATTTTTATTCCTCAAACTGTGTCATTTAATCTAAATTGACATTGACATTTGATAAGAAGTAGTATACCTTAAAAAGGAATAAATTAATTCACTGGTGCATATTAGATGGAAACTATTTATATTATTTTTCGTATGTGTGCATTTAAGGGCTTTCAATTAAATTTAATTTCAGCTGTCTGCACTTTATGTATAAATTTATATATTTATTTATTTGCAAAAACATACATTTCATCTTAATTTACTTGAACTGAAAAATACCTGGTTAAAATAAAAAATATTATTTCATTAAATCTTTTTATTTATTACAAATTACAATTTTCACTTTGTGTACCAATTTGGAATAAAGATATGTGCATTTAAATTAATTCATAATTGTTTGTGAATAAATAAATATCACATTTAATTACTCCAAAACACATTTAGTTAAACATTTTTTTTAAATTACAGTTAATTTGGTAAACATAGGACTGCTTTCATCAAAATCTAGCCCAAACAAAAGTTCAGTCCCGAAATCTCAAGTTTGAGGAAGTTTACATATAATTTTACTTGACATTTGTGATATATTTTGGCAATATGGATTTTTGAGCAGCATTTCATGATCGGCTATTTACATTCTTAGATTGCTCATTAAATGTGAGAGTTTGTCAGGATATGATTAATTATGCCACAACACAAGACTTCTGTTTGTGTCAAGTTGATGTATACTCTGTTTTTCTTCCCTAATGAACAAGGGAAGCACCAGCTTTGCTCACACCCGCACAAACTCTGCATGAGCTTTACAGCTTTTAATCTGGCATCAAGCCCTTTCCAAATAAAACCAATAAACTGTCTGAATCTCTGAATGCATGTCTGGAGAAAAAAAACAATCGCTGCCCACGCGACGACTCTAGAGTTTATTAACACTCATATAAAACTTAATACCCGCAGATCAGCCTAGCCAATACTGAAAGACTCTGACGTATATGCATGCTTTTGTATGTTCTCCCAAGCTGTTAAAGTTTTATCATGTGTGAGATATACTGTGCTGTTTATTACAGTAAATGAGGGAGCTGTATATAGCATTTTGTTGTAGTTGTAAAGGTAACTCCCCACTCGAAGGGGAGAGAAAGAGAGAGAAAACTATTTTGTGGCCATTCTATCAGCACACACCTGCCTCTGCTCTTATTTGTCTGATGGACAGTGCAGCAGATTTCTCTGACCATCTTTAACTTCTGCAGCTGTACTGTAAATAAAGCGATGGCTTTAAAAATTGCTGTTTCGACCCTGGAGGACTGAAAGCACTACTCTGGGAACAGCTCATACTGCTTCCATTTTTCAAGCCTCGCCATCAAACGGTCACAGCAAAATGGCCCAGTTTTACCCCCAAATACTCTCAAATCTATATTGCTCTAATGTTTTAAATACTGCAAGGCCTCATTTACATTGTGTATATAAGAGTATATAAGTACAATATTTCTTTAGAAAACAAGTCCCACCTAACTGCAAGTCACACTTGGTTCACAACTCTATCGTTAAGAGATAAGTAACATTGTATAATTTAAATTTTAAAGACTAATTTTCAAATATGCATCTATTAACCGGCATCCACATTAAAATAATGTTTTGTTTATTTATTTATGTATTATTTACGCCCTATTCTGCATGACCATATTTTAGATCCCTTAATCATACATGTTAGTCAGTGGCAGGCGGTATCTGGGGGAGGGACTTTCTCTAGAAAGCATTTGATTGGACATAAATGTATAGTGCAGGATGAGTCATCACTGTGTTTTATTTTTATTTTTTTGTGTTCTAGAGGGAAAATGTCTGTCATTTATAAAAGCATATATCTGCTAAAAGATACGTTTTAGAGTACACTAGAAATATAGATGACCTCAAAGATATGACACATGGACTACTTACAGCTCATATTTTACAATTCACAGTTCACTATTTCATCACAACCAGAGCACCGTTCCTCAGTGTCCTCATATATAAAAAGGTCACAGATTAGTTCATTGCCTTTTGGATCCAAACTATGTCGACAGTTTTCAGATTGGACGAAGAGTACAAGTGAAAGAAAGTGGAAGAGGAGGAGGGAGAGCAAGGCCAAAGAGTACATTTGTCCCTCTTGAGGCCTGTGCTATTGTAGTTGACCATGTTGTTGTCCTCCTCTATAGAAAGCTGGATATATGGTATATGACACATCTACATGAGCAGGGAAATCTTTCTGAAGTGGATTGTGAAGTTCAAAAGGGGACAAGATGCTGATTCTGGGGAATAATAGCACAATAAAGTGTTATGCTGCTTAATACTGGAAGCTGTTATTTTATTAGAAATATAAGCCCAAAACCAAAATTGTTACATTTTTATTGAGTTCTTGTACCCGCATATTATAATTTATGCATATAATTTGAAGTTGCATATAATAAGGCACATTATTGTAGTAAACAGTCATAGTTATACTGTGTTTAATAAATCTGTGTGTTTGGTGTATTTGTGAGTCATTTGTTGACATCTAGTTTTAAATAGAGTTTTAAACGCTTGAAGTTTGCAGTTTTTATTTTTGCTGTTGTTATTGTAGAGAAATGTGTTTTGGGTTTCAGGAAATATCTTCGCTGTGATACGGACACACATGGATCTTTGACTGTGGAGTTTGACCATGGCGATGGGGGATAATGATGTCAGATGGAGCAACAAAGGGTCAGTGTAATCATGAGCAGCCGTGCTCAGTAAGCCTCCACTTCTGTCAAGCTCATTACCTTCAATGAGTGCTGTCCAAACGGGAGATCAACTTTTTGTTATTCCACCACTGCAAACGTAGAGATGCGTGAGCATTTTGTCTGGGGATGGATCTTTGGCTGAGAGTCTATATACTGTATGTTTGTGCTGATGGTAGTAGCTGATTATGTTTCACTTATCAGTGCTCTGAATTTTACCAACCTTTTGCATTTAATGTGTGGAAAATTACAGCTCTAATCATCAGTGGTTGACATTGAAAGCTCGGTAGTCTGTTTTTTATATGTTTTTATTACACAAACCTTTTATTAAACAACTGAATTATTGCCAAACATCAAAGAGGGAAAAAATACATTTCAGCATTTCTCATACCTTGTTCCTGATTTCGGCCCTTGGCACATTTTTCTTCATATATAATGCATGGCTGAAATATATACAAGGCATATTTCGTCTTTTAGAATCCTAACACGGTGAATCAAACTAAGCTGAACAAATGGAATGGATTTTACTGATAATGTAAGCGCAGGGGGGCAACAACTAATAGTAATGGTGGGAAACGAGGCTATTTGTCCTACCATCCCTGTTGACAGCAGCCTAATATTTACTCCAGCGAGAGAGAAAAACACAGAGCATATTGTTTTTGTATTTGTCTGCATTAGGATACAGCTTTTTCCTTTCATTAGTGCTTGACGTCATGGTTTAAAATCAAGAAATCTGGACGGTTTAGACACTAATTGTCAGTTTTTACTATGATTTGTCTGTATAAACAATTAAGCAAAATGTTATGCGAGACATAAATCTCATTTTAGTTGGCATTTGTTTCACTTAAAGTTATGATCTTCAACAAACTACTGTAGCTGTACTATCCAGCAGTTACATTAGCAGTAACTCAATAAAGGCAGTACACAAAAGGCACAAAAAAATAAAATAAAATAAAAATAAATAAATAAAAAGAATTAATTCACTGGTCTTTTTTGAGACATGTCAAAACTAGTGTTCCAGACATCCAAAAAACACTTTAAAGTCCTCATTTTAATGGCACTTTATCGGTTGTTTTGCAAAATGTCTTTTTTTCTCTCTAATGCACTAGGCCAGAATTATACAAGTCAAAACAGACCTCAATTAGACTTTGTGCAAAAACTAGACTATTTCTGTGATCCAGAAGCACCCTGAAAACAGTCGCGTACTCCTATCTGACCCAAAATCTGGCCAACATCAGCATCCGAATCTGTGCTACATCACTGAGCAAGAAAAATGTTGGGTGACACAGGGTCAGGGGCTGACAGTTCCATTCGCTAGTTTACAGGTACCTAAACAACAAGGCGGCCGAGCCACAATAACACACCACAATATATTTTCCTGACATTCGGCTGCAGCACATTTCCCAAGACCACAAGTATATGAGAGGAAACGGCACGAAAACACATCCTCAGAGCTGTTCTCTCTCTGTTTCCTTCCTTGTAAATATACGAGAGGCAGATTGTATGCCTCTTATGCAGAAACTGACAAAAAAAGCCAACCAGGCGTTCAGAGGGGTATTGACATGAGGAGAAATGAGAGAGGGACTGCGGACGCGGAGCATCATTTAACAGAGCCTGGGGCGCTGGCTTGTCTCGCTTCTTCCCGTGGAAGGCCTCTGCCACTGCTCTGGATGCTTGCTGTTTCATTATGATGAGGCTATGGGCTAAACGTAGCCAAGCATATCAAATATCCTCGAAGCACATGCTAAATAAATCATTTTATTCATTCCATTACTGGTGGATGTGTTCGGCCAGTAAAGCATCATGGGACAGAAAAAAACAAGGGGATTTGGCGTTTTTCTTGAAAGACCTCCATGTTAAGACCTGACGGAGAAAACAAACCATCGCTTCCAGCCCCTGGGATCACTTCTACCTCACAAGATGCACTCATTTTGATGTAACACATCTGATAATTATATTTTCAGATTATTGTAGATATCTATATACAATAGGGTTGTAGTTAAATGAATAGTTCGCCCAAAATGTGAGAATTTACTAAAAATATTTTTACCCTCAAGCCATCCAAAATGTAGAGGAGTTTGCTTCTTAATCAGAACAGATTTGGACAAATTTAGCATTACGTGACTTGCTCACCAAAGGATCCTCTGCAGTGAATGGGTGCCGTCAGAACAAAAGTCCAAACAACTGATAAAAACATCACGATAATTCACAAGTAATCCACACGACTCTAGTCCATCAGTTAGCATCTTGTGAAAATAAAAGCTGTTTGAAACAAATCCATTATGGCATTTTAACTTTAAACTGTTGTTTCTGGCCAAAATACTATTACTTAATCCATAGCAAGGCTTCCTCCCGTGAAAATGTCTATCTTCTTTTGTTATCTCACATCAAAATCCATTAAGGATTCTCACTATTTTTGAGATTTTTGCCAATACCCCTAACACGCACAGGGAGAGCGATGCGTTCTGAGTCTCATTCGGAAGAAAATCTCTCCAGAATGTGAACTTGTGTCATATAAACAGCTGGTATTTTAGCAGATTTCACAAACTCGTAGGCGTGATGTGGTTTGTTAGTGGGCTAAGGGTGTATTTACCTGACAGCGTCAGACTTTCTGGCTAGAAGAATCCGAAAGATGATTGTCTTCTCTGGGAAATCTGGAGAGGGAGAGGAAAAGCGCTGAGAGACTTGCAGGGCTCGTCTCTGGGACTGACAGCTTGAATCAGTGTCTGCTAAGGGAAAATATCACAGGTCTCTTTTCTCAAAAGATAATTTGCTTTTGTTGAGGAACTAAACCCATCTTACTACCCCTGTGTGTTCGGCGGTGAAAATTGAATAGTTTTATTTTTCTTCTGAGCAAAAAAAAAAAAAACAAAGCTCTCTTTGGGCCGATGACGACATGAGATGGCAATTGCTTTCTCAGTTTAAGTTGTGTATCCTTATCCTTTCCCTGGAGATTATAAGAGAAGCCTTCTTAAGTAAAGATGGTCTCTCTTGCCTAAAAGATTACCTGCTTTTTCACTTACAGTAAAAAAAAAAAAAAAGAAGAAGAAGAAGAAAAAAATCAATCAAACTGGACTACTTCGCCGTTTATCTTCATTTTCAAATCAATTTACACTCTGCAGAGACGACACCCAACTGTGAGACTCTGCATCAGGCACGTTTTGAGGTCAATAATGCTTTAAACAAGGAAAAGTAGAATTACTTGGGCTTATTATGGCTGGCAATATTAGAAGCTAATTAGTTTATTAATTTACACCTCATAATATGAGTTTTTAGTAAATGTGTAAATACAAGTGAGGATAACTGTGAGAAGTGCTTATACACCTGGAAATGTCACTGAAATTTAATGGGTCTCTGATGATGTATCCACATCTGCGACTTAGCAAGTATCTGAACATATCAGGATTTGGCATGCCTGTGCTTTGACTAATCGGTCCAGCTTTTTTTTTTTTCATCACCCAATGAGAAAAAAAATACATTCACCATTATTCCTCAGCCTTTGCATAAATATTGCATCAGGACTTTCCACAAATAGCATTTAAAAAAGGGTCTTTTTTTGATTAGTGAAATGGGCTGCTGAACCTTCAGAAAATGTATAATTATTAATCATCTATTATCAAACATACATCAAATTATTTTATTAGAAATATACATAGGAATTGTGAAAATGTTTGAAAACTATGATGTGTATGATTTATCAATGAATGTGAAAAGATACAATTACAAAACAGATCAATATTTTTCATGACCTAAAACTATTCAAAATAAAAATTATTCAAAACAACCAACCCCTCAAGAAGGTTTTTATTTATTTATTTATTTGTTTATTTTATTTACCTATTTATTATATTTACCTATGTTTGTCTTACCACTTTTCATACTCTAACTTTGGTAACGTGGTTGCTGTCAACACAATGCAGTTAACTATGTAAAAAAAAAAAAAAAAAAAAAATATATATATATATATATATATATATATATGTATACATACAAGTTCTTTTTAAACTGAGGAAACAGAAGTCATTTTTTTGGTAACTTTAAGGAATGATCCATTTGAAAGTCATGTGAAACACTAAAAATTGTTAAAGGAATACTACAAAAATGAAAATGAACATTTGCTGAAAATGTTCTTTTTCTCAGTTATGTATCACTTGTGTATTTTTGTTGTGTTTTTATCAGCTGTTTGGACTCCCATTCTGACGGCACCCATTCACTGCAAATATCCATCTGTAAGCAAGTGTTTTAATGCTAAATTTCTCCAAATCTGTTCTGATGGGTGAGTAAATCTTCAGCAAATTTTCATTTTTGGGTGAACTATTCCTTTATCCGTAAAACCTCACTACTAACAAATGTAACTACATCAAGAGATCTGCCTTGAATTTTATCCCTGATGAGCTTACTTTATAACATAAACCTTAAAATATGCACCATAGGAAGACTAATGCTTCAGCTTGTTTTTTAGTCAAACATCTCGTGTCTGTCTTGCTCGCTCACATTAACAAGAAATGTCAGGAGAAGGTTGAATCTGAGTCTCCAGAGGCGAAAACCTCGACGCTGTTCCGTACATTATTTACACAGCCAACAACAGGTGATTACTGTCTACCAGCAGTTAACGGAGCCAAAGATAAAAGCAAACAAGAGCTAAATCCGGTTTCATTAGTTGCACACCATCGCATCTCAACCTATAATGTGCTACAGAGAGTTAACATAATCTGTGGGTCCTCTCTGACGGATAACCTGCTGTTCTCCTCAGCCTTAGGCATCTGCATTACAGTGTCAGCGGGGAGGCCGACACGAGCTACGCCGTTCTCCCACTGTATATTACCAGCCAGCTGGTGGTAGTCTTAGAGAGAATAGTATAGAAATCCCCTCTTTTCAGATAGTCTAAGAGTTTGATACAACTCTGCACTCATGACGAGTCTTCACACTCGGTTGATAACCGCTTATCCTGTTTGACACGTACAGATGTCTCATCAATCTAGTTTTATTTTAAGGCCATAATTACTTCATAGTTGCTCTTTTCCAGCAATCTCCAGAGAGTTGCGTTTTCAGCAACTTCTGGGTTTTTGCATCGGGTGGCGCTCGGTGGATGTGCCGCTGTCACACCAGATGTGTCTGATACGAGTACACCCGGGTGTCACACGGCTTTGCAGAGCTAACGCGAATATAGCTCAGTCGAAAGCTGCTGAAAGCCACCGCCGTAGATATCGGGAAGCAGACCTTGCGGGTCATGCGTGGGTGGACGCAGCTCCCTGCATGTTGTTGGCGGTATTAATGCGTTATAATTTAATATCCAACATCACAGACTAAACAAAAACCAGAGCTGGATTGGTATCCGTGCAAAACCCAAGAGTGTTGTCCACTTGACCGTCCTCCATATACTGTAGATTTTACAGCTAGACGTGATTGATTGTTTTGTGTTGTGGATGTGGTGAAGCCGAACACACAGCCGTAGTAAAGTATCGGTCAGGGATGCGGGAAGGCAGTGCTGAGCTGGAAACCATGGCAACTCTCCGTGCCGTGTTGCTCAGCTCCCCCCGGCCCCCGAGAAGAGAGGAGACAGATACCTGTAGAAGCCTAATCCCATTCAACACCTGCATACAAAGAAGCCCTCGCTTTCGACGTGATATGAAAATACACAGGGGATTGACAAGATACATTTTTGATGGACTGCTGTTTTCCTGCAGTGCCGTATCACACGCTGCACACACCCGAAATAACAAACAGTACTGGCTACCGTCCGTCTGATTCTGCTGGTAAAACATTTGAGCGAGGAAATTTGAATTAGTCTTCCTTCTCTTTATTTCCTCCTCCTCAGCGCGAATGCCACTTGGCAGATGATTGATAGAAGCTGTCAGGGACGTAATCGCTTGTTTAGTTTGGCTTCAGTCATGGGTTTTGCATACGGGGCACTTGAGGTGATGATCTAAAGGAAGAACCTGAGAGATGCCGTGCAGGTCTTTTTGAAGTTGGATAGCAATGGCTGAGTATAATTTCCCCTGATGTTATAAGAATTTACATTTAAATGATATACCATTCATGACTTATGCAGTGGTGCATCTATCTGACTTTCTCGCGACCCATCCACCTTGTTTTTCAATGCAGAAGTAAGCAGTTTTCGGTGAATGCACGAGACTTCTGGTTCAATAGCCACTGTAAATAACGAGAAGAATAACAAAGTGCGGTAAATGGTAAAACGGCTTAAACTGTTACATCCAGTGTGTTCATAATGAGATAATGCATTCAAATAATATGGGAAGGAACACCAGTTTGCAATATCAAGCAGCAAAATGAGCTGTTTTGTACAGCTAAAAATAGCTGGATGTGAAAGACACCAGAAGCCAGACACATTAAATTTGTGAAATAAAAAAATAAAAAAATAAAAATTTATTAGTTGGTAAATTTAAATGGGAAACATTTTACTTTAACAATTTTAATAAGTGGTGTTGAGCTTTTGTTTGTTTCTGTATTTACTGATTGATTTATTTAGAGGATGCGCCATGTAAGGATTTGTAAGGCAGATATAGGACAGTAAGTAAGTGGTAGATTTAGTGGTAGAGTTTTTGTTTAATGTGAAATGAGGGCTTGGGGTTAGTACAGTACTAGTATAAAAAAGTCAGATGAGTGGGTTGATGATGACAGAATTTGTAAAGCAGATGATCTGTGGAAAGTGTGACTCAATGGGCTGACCAAATTTAGACATGCAAATGTGTGATTTTTGCCTCGTACATTCAGCTGTGACTTACCAAACAAACTTAACTGTATCTTAATTTTTTTTTAAACATTAAAGAAGGTTTGGCTTACTTCTGTAGAGCACAAAATGAGATGTTAGACAGGATGTCTACACTGCTCAAAGTAAATAGGAATGGTGACCAGGGTTTGTGAAGCTTATATATATGCAGTCATATGCACAATAGTACAAACATATTGTAGAAAGACCTCTTATATGTCAAAAGATCAAGGCAACTTTGATTTTTCATGTCATGAACCCTTTAAAATAGCAAGGAAAAATAGGAAAAACACCATAAAATGAGTCTATATTGACTCATGCTCAGTGTTGGGTATAGTTACTTTGGAAAGTAGTTAGTTAGGTTACAACGTTACCATCAATTAAAAGTAATCAGTTATGATACAGCGTTACCTATTCATAAAAGTAACGCGTTAGAGTACTCATGCGTTACCAAAAATTAAAAGCCGTTTGCAGCGGCTCACACATGACAGACATAGCCCCCGGCCCCTTTAAATGCACCTAGAAGTCGTGACTCCCGACAATGAATAACGTCAGTCATCCGACTAATTTAACACTGCAGGATAACAATAACAGGAAAGACAGTCAGCAATCGGCTATTCCACATGGCGTTTTATTTATTTATTTTCACAGAACATATTATTAATCAAAATTCGCACCTAACGTTACCCAGCCCGGGTAGCCTAGGCTACTGTATATTATGAGCACCACAAGAAAACTCCTGATTTTCTTTAACTTTAAATAATGCAGTTATCAAAGTACAATTATGCTTACTTGTAAACACAACCTTAAACAGGCTTGCAGATTTAAATCCATTTAGAAATGATGAACAATCAGCCAGCCAACGATCTAACAGAAATTAACAGCTGCCTGTCAAACAAAAATGATAACAAACCGAATTAAATCCTTCAGGCAAATGACAAATCGCTTAATAGCCGAACTAAGTCACTCACAGTCACAAGCCTAAATTCGCTTTAACACAGTCCTCTTACATTTACTCTTCAATGTAGTGATTAAAACGTAGAATTTTTGGCGGTCGACGGAAGCTTTTCACCAACGCAGTGTGCATTTTACCATTATGTTCTTTTCTTTTTCGTTGACAAATTGAAAATAATGTGCGTACTTCCATAAACCAAACGCTGTCCTCTCTGCCATCTTGCCGGGAGTTCGAAAAAAAAAAAACACACACACACAGGGTCAGGCGCAGGGCACAGACGCATCACAGCCATTGACTTTACGATCACAGAGCTTCGGCTCCGCTGATACTGTACGTCCGCAGGTGGCACAGTAGACCTAGGCCTACTGTCTGACAAAAAGCAGGCTGCAGTCGGGATTTTCCTTTCCTTAAAATAACGGATTACTTTTTTTAAAAAATAACGAAGTTACTGATTACTTACGCACAAAACTAACGCGTTAAGTTACACATTTCAGGAAAATAGTAATTAGAGTACTCTAACGCGTTACTTTGTAACGCGTTACCCACAACACTGCTCATGCTACAAGTTTTTTATAATCCTTCTATAATCTAACATTATCAGATGGCTTCAGAAGGCTTGGAATATAGTGCTTAATGATATATGGACTACTTTTATGATACACATGTACAATAAAGCACATGTAAGAAAAAAAAAACTTGATTATAATTTTAAAGTGTGTTCTCCAATATTACATTTTAAGTGAATATATTTTTATTTAATTTGATATATTTTAAATGCACTTTAATTGTAACTTTATCATTACAAATGTAAAATTTTAAGTCATGACAAAAGTTGTAGTAAAAATTACATTAAATTATGTTTAAGATCACCATAAGTTCTTTCAATTAATTGGAAAGTATGTTATATATCTCAGTCAAAAACATTATGAAATTACATATAAAGATTTACCCTTTATTAAAGTCCTGTATGACCGTTATTTAAGATGTACGACAGTTAGTGAAAGCTAAAGATTACATTTTATAAAGTTTTAAATATGGATTTATTTTTTTTCACACAAACACATCAGTTTAATTCCGAAGGCCTTTATTCACCTCCTGGAGCTGTGTGGAGCACTTTATGATGATAAACCCCATTCTCTGCCATTATAAAGCCTTGAAGAGCCAGGACACGTTTTAATATAAAAAATGTATTCATCTGAAAGAATAAAGTCATATAAACCAAGAATGGCTTGAGGCTGAATAAATCAAGGGGTAATTTTCATTTTTGGGTGAACTATCCCTTTAATATATATTTAAACAATAATACAATTTAATTTAATTGCAAATAACATGCAGTTAAGTGCCCAAAAAACATTACATTCAATTTACACTTAAGTATGTTAATCTTAATTTTATTAGATTTTTTTCAGCTAGTGCATGAGGGGTAGCCTATCCACTTTGCAATAAATCTCCAAGCAGCAGTCATAGTTTTCCTGTGAAACCCTATGTTGCTCATCACAATGGTATAGTGTCTAACAGCGGGGATCTCGGGTTATGTTGATGTCAAGCAGCCACCTCCCGCTCTCTCTTGTGAAGCCAACAAGGAAGAGAATAAAACTGTAATTTGTCAACTGGCCGCTAGAGGCTGGCTGCAAAAGGGAGTTAATCCCATAGACTCCCCATGTTAAATTGCCCAACTTTACAGCAGAAAAAAAAAAAAAGTTTACAGCCTGGTACAACAAATTATTTTGGTCTATATATCAAATTTTTCCCAACTGTGAGGGGGGTGATTTTTTTATTATATATATATATATATATATATATATATATATATATATATATATATATATATATATATATATATATATATATATATATATAACTAATCCGTTTAAATTATATTAAGCCTTAAAGTCCTGCATAATTAAGGGCGTGGCCACTTGAGTGACAGCTGGATTGTTGCTGCTGTCACCACTTTTGAGCTAGGTGGGCGTGGCTTCAGCAACCAGCTCCCACCTTTTTTCCCATTTTCGATGATCTGTGAGTGACGCGCTGCCAAGATGGTGACGGCCCGCTCTGCCCACTTTAAGTTTCAAAAACACTCTTCAGAAAACTACGGGGGAAGTCACAGACACGTCATCCATGTTTTTATACAGTCTATGGTTGATGAAGATGTCAGCGCATGTCAGTGCTCTCTCCTTATACTACACACTACCGACCGTTTGAGTGAATGTACCTCCTCTGCCGAAGCTTTCATCACTTTCATCACAGCCATTGGAAGAGGTTTAATGATTCCCTGACTGAAAGAAATGGCGGCTATGTTATGTATAGTGCTCTCTTTGCCTGTTGGTGTTGTGTCTAGCACAGGCTGCATGTTCTGAGAGTCTGAGTCTATCAATTCCAGGTGCTGTATTCATAGAGCGTTGCAACTGAGGGCCATCATGCATTAGGTATGCTGTGTGCGTATGTAAGTGCGTGGGTATGTCTGTGCGAACATGTGCGTGCCTGTGTATGCGAGCTGCATTCTCATTTTTTTCTCCCCTCCATTTGAATTTTAATTTGATTTTGATAACAGCACCATTTTGGAGTAATTATTTATCACTGATGTAATTTTACAGTCTGTCAAGTTATCCACTAACACACCTTGAATAATATAAGATGAAACTGAATCAAGGATGGAAACTCATGTTTTCTCTTTCCTTTTGATATAACTTTTTTTTTCAGACTTTACAGACAATAATTAACAAGTGAAACATGCTTAGACATATTTAATTATATGCCGTGTCATTTTTTTTTGCATAATTTATGACTTGTCAAACCATTGTTTGAATTCAAGCTGAAAATATGAGCTTCATAATAAATCATCTTTTTATGCAGGTGAAACATTTATTTACACTTTCTGAAGGAGATAAATACTGTGTACATGTATCACAATGTTTTCTCGAGTAAAAAAAAAAAAATATATATATATATTTAAATTGCCCTTCATTTTCTACTTGCAGTCTGTAAAAAAAAAATATATAGGAATTAAAATGCTTGTGTCTTATTCAGGAGAAATTACGACACTGAGAGAAAAACTGATGAAATCCAAGTTCCATGAACTGTTTTCACATTCAGCAAAAGAAATGTCAGAGCTTATCTTTGACATCTTAAACTCTCTGCTGTCCAAATCATACCATCTTTAAACCTCCAGCAGATTTATTTGGAGTTATCTTCATAAAATAAATAGCCACAAGAGAAGTCAGTAGCACATCAAGTAAGAACTGTTTTTCCCCAGTTCTGCAGGAAACAAGCGAAACGTCAAATCTGATTAACATCTTTCGCAATTCAATTCACAACGTGGTCATTGGGCGACGAGGTACTGTCTGTAAATATGTGCCAAAACATTAATTTACGATTTAGGAGTTCAATCTGTGTCCCAAATCTCACACGTCACCATGCCACCAGAGAGGGACAGGAGAGAAGAGATGCCACTTCAGAAATGTAATTGTTTATGTGCAAGAAGAGGCATTGAATAAAAATAACCAAGGAACACTAGAAAAAGAATAAAGAGTGCCAATTAAAATGACACGTTAAAGCAGAGGCTTGGAGCTATGAGGAGCAGGAATGGCGGTTAGCTTTAATGGCGAAACCAAAACAAAGAGGAGTGCTTTAATGAGCCTCTCTTTCAAAGGAACGCACGTCGGTGCCTCTCTCGCTCTTGTGGATGGTGCACGCAATTCGTTATGCCAGGGTTGTTTGAACTTGAACACTTGAGTGGCAACTGGTTGATGATCTTGTGTGTAAATCACAGGACCCAATAGCAAAAACATCAGTAGATAACCATTAACACATTAGCCATGCTAAGTGTGACATTTGCCGCTGAGCCACAAATGCAAATCATCAGAATGCTTGTGCGGCATGGGCGTTACCTTGTTCTACACACATAGTGCCGGGGACAGTGTTGCAGGATAATAAAAGAGATAAGCATATCTTCTACTGTTTTCACACAATTGTCTATTGATTAGGTCTGCAGTATAGCAACTGCTTGTCAACAATAAAATCCCAAATCACTTAAAATCGAAGTGAATTGCTGTTTGCATGCCTTTTTACTTTAGTAATGTTACAATAACAAGTGCCATGAGAATGTTTTTTTTCAGTGGAGAAAGAATTAATGCAGGTTTGCTAAAACGATATCTAAAATTTCTTAAAGTCAAAATTCACAACAGAATCTGATGTTCTGAAACAAATGGCACAGTGATACTGATATAATAAGGCCACAGATGTATATTTCTAGAGTAATTTATGGCTTTGAACGTGGCTCAACTAATTGTAAATCAAGGACTAGAACTATCCAGTGATTTCTAGAGTAGCACACTTAATGCATATTTTTATGTAAGAGTGTGCGCCGATGAACTTGTGACATATCTAATATTAATGTTTTCATCAAGTAGTTGTGGTGTAGTGGTAACGTTTTTCTGTTAATTATGTGTCCTGTTGTGTCAAAATATGACTGTTTTAATAAACCAAAATTGCAGCTGTATAGATATATAGAGTGGACTGGACTGGGCACACGTTTATTTGTTTTGTGAGGCCTTTGGAAAGGGTTGGGAACCACTGAAAAAGCGATCAGGACATGGATCTTGATTCTGAAAACTGTGTGAACATTGCCTTTGTTGTCTTCCGCCACTGTTGACAACTGCAGCAACCACTCAATAAAACATAAAAAACTACAAATCCCAGCACCAGATTGTCACTTATCATAACACACTCAATGAAATGAAAATTCCCCCTCAACAATTGGAGATGCTTCCTCTCTATTAGACACACACCTGCCATGACTATAGTATTAATTGGCTGGGAAAGAAATTGGTAGTATGTCCCCAGCATACACTGTTGATCTCTTAGTGCTTGTCCGGGTGCGGATCACGTCTGCTGCCTTTTTTATCTGCCCTTTCCAACAAGGTCTTCACAACACACTCTTTCACAACCCAGGGGCTTGAGAAAAAATTCTCACCAGCTTCTGACCACATTTACCGCTGTTACTCAGCTCTTATTTGCTTCTAACTACCACGGTTTTCCCAAGATTTTCTTCATTATGAAAATAGGCATTGTTTAAATCTTTCATTTTCTTTTCTCTGCACACTCAGCACTGTCCATTGGCACATAGTGAATGGCTGTCTTCACAATGCTGCTAAGGATTATTTCATATGAACCGGTTTCCTGGAGTCTGTACTCAATAATTTAGGGCTTGTTTCTAATGGGTGGTCAGCTCAAACGTCAATCTAACACACACAAACATACACACTTTCACAAAGCATGGAGATGCATCTATGGTGTGTTCATTAGGCCCCACTCTAAACTAACAAGCACTGCACATGTTCAAGCGGACATCAAAACCAAATCTCTCTGATCTCTAATGAAACATCCTGTGGTTAAATCTCCAGCACGGATATTCGCCACTGCCTAATCTTTGGAGATGGAAAGCCTGACCTCAGCTAGTGGACGACTCATGGTTGATAGTCATGGATAAAAGCCTGGCCATTGTAATACACTGTTGATCTGTTTGAAATGCAATTAGGGCTTCAGAGTCTTTTCTTATATTTAACCACAGCACATTATCTGTGGGGAAATTAAGAGGGCCACTCTTTAATCGTCTTTGCTTTCTAGTTTGTTCCTCTTACTAACCAATTAATGCTTGTAATCATTCTCATTACCCCTAAAATGCATACGACCAGTTTATTTTTTATTTTTTTTCCTCCACATGAAGTGATCCTTTCATCTAACTTTCAATGAATTCTTCAATGTATCTTTGATCATGTGAACCAACTGTTTTTATATTTAGTTTTTTATTTTATTATGTGCATTAGCTTACGTAAACTAACAATGAAAATATATTTTTAATGAATTAATCTTTGTTAAGGTAAGTTAATCTTATTAATATATTAATATAATATATAAACCATTTAATTTCAGAAAAAGTTTTAGTAAATGTCAAACATTAAGCTTAACAACGGCTGATGAATGTTAGAAGTAAAAAGAAGTCTATAAGTATAAAGTATACTTATACTTTTAGTATATTAGTAAAAAGTCTAGAAGTATTGTTCATTGTTAGCATGTTGAGTAATGTGTTTAACAAGTGTTCACAAATGATAAATGAACAACGATCAAATATACAGTATTATATAACAGAATATAAAATATATAAATATGTTGTATATATATAATAAAAATTATAATGTTGATGTTATGATTTCATATTTTATTTAAAATGCAGTATAGTTTTCTTCGATGGCTACGGTTAGTCTGTAATTATGGTTAATTTTGCATTGAAAAATAAAAGAAGCTGTTTGTCCTCATTTATAAATAAGCAAGTAAATGTGTATCTAACCTATGGCAACTCCAGTGGGAGTGTCACTGTAAGTACTCTGTAAATCGTTTTAGATAAAAGCATCTGCTAAATGACAGCTTGCTATTTACTTTATTACTAAATGGAAATCTGAACATGAACGCAGTATTTACCGTTGCCTTTCTAATCATATATAGAGACAGCTGATGGAAACTAATGCTTACAAATGAGTCTTATTATTAAATGTTACCTTCTCCTTTTAAATTTTCCATTAACTTCTGTTGTCTTCTTACTATGCATCTTTTTATACTGTTTATACTCTTTCTACCTCTCAACGGAACCCTCATACAAGCCTTTTTTGCATTCTTGATTTAAATAATAGATTTAGAAATAAATAATTTAGTATGGCTATTATGCTTTTTAAACTCATGGGGACTGTTGCCTAGACCCCAAAATGAAGGCAAAACCTGAAATACCAACCTACCCACTCACACACACTTAATCTAAATGATCCCTGTTAATTTTCATTGACAAAACAAGGTGTTTTCTAATAAAAATGCATCTAATTGCATCTCTCGCATATGCATATATATGCAATGCAGTTATGTGTTGTAGGGTTAAGTATCCTATTAAAAGGCTTTATTCTGAATTCCTTTGAAAAGTACACGGGAGAGCACTTTGTATCAGCTACAATTACAGTAGGTTCATTTTCCCCGGCATGGAACGCCTCAAAGGAAACCTGTTAAATAGTGCAGCACATGCTAATTCTCTCTAATAGACACACCCTGCACAAAACAAATGAGAGAAGATTGCTTTTGTGAATATGCGATTTTCTGAGTACCGCATTTGTTTTCAGCTTGAATGCTTCAGTGGTAACCTGTCGCGGATCCTGTTTGTATAGCAAAAGCAGAAATCTTACAAGAATAACATAAACATGGCCATGGTGCTCTTTTATCATTCAGAATAGCTTTGTGTGGACAGCTAGTGCATGGAAGTGCCACGAAAAGAGCTAGATAATATACCTTTCACATAGCTTGTGACATTTTTCCCCACATAGCCCACAGAATGACATTTTTTTTTTTTGACACAGCCTTTTTTACATTCATGTTAATTATTTTTTCCTACCCTGTTTGCAGTGTGACAGAGAACTGTGGACATGCATTGAAAATGTTCACGTGATCACATGATCGCAGGTTGAGTTGAAGAGTATTGGCCATCAGCACAGTAGATCTAAAGCGGAACAACTGAGATTGTCATCGATTGGCTCAGAGCTGTATAATTTCATTAGCTTGGTAAAAATCAATGGCGGGCGCTTCAGATTGCTTAGGTGCTAAGTTAAAATAAATACATGGTCATGGAGTCATTCTGCAGTTGACTCTTATCTGTCTGGTTGAACTGGAAGCCAGCTAAATCACTTACGAGCAGGTGGTGATAATTTTTATTTATTTATTTTCATTTTTTCAGCAGTGTGTTAAGTCACGTTTGTAAATGATTTTGTTTTTCTGGACCCATTCCAGATTGGACTGGCTGTGTTCAACGCTTGCCAATGGCTAGAGGGCTTGACTGTATCAAAAAAGCAAGGTCAAATCCTGGTGAATATTTTCCTAAAATTGTAATTATAGTAGATCAAGCAAATCAACAAACATAAACACACATGCAAACAAGAATGAATAAATGAGGCATATTAACCTATGCCTTGATTCTTCCCAAAGATGTCTTTGTTAAAGGGATAGTTGCCACCAAAATGCTAATTATGTCATTAATTACTCATCCTCATGTCGTTCCATAGACCTTCATTCATCTTTGGAACACAAATTAAGATATTTTTGATGAAATACAAGAGCTTTCTGACACTCCATAGACAGCAACGCAACTCAACAATTTCAGTCATGAGAGTACTATGGTGGAAACTGACACAGAAGAGAAGAAATTGTTGAAAAAAAGTCATTATTTCTGTCTTCTTTGGACACAAAAATATTCTCCTAGCTTCATAACATTACGGTTGAACCACTGATGTCTCATGGACTATTTTAACGATGTCCTTAATATCTTTCTGGGTGTTCAATGTGCTAGTTCCCTTGCTAGAGGGTCAGAAAGCTCTTGGATTTCATAAAAAAATATCTTAATTTGTGTTCCAAAGATGACAGAAGGTCTTATGGAATGACATGAGGATTCTGTTAAATACAGAATTTTCATTCTCGGGTGAACTTTCCATTTTAAGGAATTTCTCACAAGCATGATCATTTATAAATATTGAATAAATAAAATATTTTAGCGACAATATTTCCAGTTACTTTATCTATTTTTATGCATCAGCTAAAATCTTTCTAAACAAAGTCAAAGTGCATCTACAAGCAATATGCAGTAATAGTGTTTTGAACAAATCAGTATTATTAAGCAAATCGGTTAAAGGGTGGGTGAAATGCTCGTTTTCACTCAATATCCTGTTAATCTTGAGTACCTATAGAGTAGTACTGCATCCTTCATAACTCCAAAAAGTCTTTAGTTTTATTATATTCATAAGAGAAAGATAGTCTGTACCGATTTTTCCCGGAAAAACACGACAGGATGGAGGCGTGACGTGTGGGCGGAGCTAAAGAATCACGAGCGCGAGTAGGCTTTTGCGTTGAGAGCATGTGGAAACTGTGACACAGATCCAGAGGCTGAAATTTAACAAGAGCAGCAAACGACATCTCTATGTGGTATGTACTAAAACTGTATATATTTGCGGTTTTGGAAAATGACTAAGTTCCACTTTATGTCGTCTTTTTTTTTTTTTTAAGCTGTACATATGGAAACTGCAGTTTGATGACAACATCGCATGTTGTTTACTTGATGTGCTTACGCGCCGATAGCTAAGTTAACAACACAGAGATATTTGAAGCAGTTTTACTCACCGCCTGCAGTTCCAACACACGATCGTGACCCTTTTTCGTTGGGACTGCATTATCCTTAAGATATAAATGATGTGCAAATCCAGCGTCAAACTGGGCCTTGTTTGTAAAACAAGCATCTTCGAAATGCAGGGAACAAACAAAAACACTTGCACAACTCCGTTGATGCTCTGTAAAAATAAACTCCATCCACTGGTCCCTAAATGCTGTTTTTTTGGTAATCTATGCAGGGTTGTCTTGCCCTGGAAACCAAAAACACACTTCTTTTGTGACATTTCGCGACACTTTCACTCTGATCAGTGACCGTCTGTTGTGCTCTCAGTGCTCTGCTATATGGGAGCGCGTGCTCTTCCGGCAGAAGTGCCTCAGGACCTATATAAGGAAATTCCGCTCCATCTAACGTCACACAGAGCCATACTCGAAAAAAACTTTCCGAAACTTGTGACAAACCGGAAGGAGTATTTTTGGAACAGAAATACTCCTTCAAACGTACAAATTAATTTTTTAAACTTTGTCCATGTTTAGCATGGGAATCCAACTCTTTAACAGTGTAAAAAACTCAGTATGCATGAAATAGCATTTCACCCCCTTTAAGTGTATGATTAAATGACTCATTCTTGTGTTTAGCTCCTAAATAAGTATTGATGAATGAAATGTCAGCTGAGTGAATGATTCAAATGAATAACATAATGTAAACTATGTGATGGATGGATGGATGGATAGGTTGATTGGTCAACTTCTATGATGACTTTAAACATATTTACAAATTGATACATTTGTACAGCTTCAGTTGTCTGCAGGCTTAATCAGTTAATGTAATTTGCTTCTGATTTTGTCTAAATCTGAAAAGCACATAGTTGTTTTCTATTTGCTTGCTGGTGGTGCAAAAGGCATAGTGAGCACATCTTCATGATGAGGTCCCAACTTCAAAAGGCACAAATCAATTTGTAGTCTGACAGTTTGAAGAATAGCAGCTGGCTGTGACCTTAAAATTACCTCAGGTCTGTTCTTCTGCAATCGATCTGCAGTTATCTGTGTAGAATATTTAATTGGCTATGCACATTCCCAGCAGAGAGCTGCATGTGTAAAATCCTTAATTTTAAGAGAGGTTCCAGCCATGAGATCATTAAACACTGTGGAGGCCTGTTTTGATGGACAACACTGATGACAACTGTCAACTGACAACTGACAACTGACAGATGTTCATACATATTATTAATTCAGTGCGAGAATAATGGTTCAGGATTTACTGACCCCTTGAATAAAACCAATACCTTTTTGTGCCAAACGTACACTGGTCTAATTTTGCTTTGGGGTTTTGTGTAAGCACCTGAATAATTTAAATGCAAAACCATTTGATGAAGTGCCATGGGTCATTATAGCACATGGTGCGATGGCACTCAGGACTGGAGCAAACAAATGGGGAAACAATATGAACTGACTCTGAATATTCAGCTGGTTAGAAGAATGCACTATTTTGACGTATGTCCCACCATGTCACACTAGTAACGTTATGTGTCTGTAATGATTGAAAAAAAAGTCGTCGTTTTTTTTGCACTTTTTTCAAATTTTAAAACAATTGTAATTTCTTAACCACTGCTAATTTATTTGAAAACATTAGTTTTTTTTAAAATTACAAATAAATATCCTTTTAATAGCAGCACTCTAGCTGAATTGTAAGTATGTCTTCTTTATTTTATGATTCATCAACAGGTTAAAATTAGACTTTGAATCCCAGATTTTCAGTGTTGCCACAGACCTTTGGACCATTGCATGTTGTTGTAATTACACCAATTTCCTTGTCATTCTTGAGCCTCTCAACTGAATAATCAGTCAGTCAGCACTATAAAATACTTAAACATATCTGCAAAGTCTCTTTTTGGCATTTTCTGACTGAGCTTGGAGGAGTCAGTAAGCAGCGCTTCAGTACATGCTGCTGTCAGATGCCGATCTTAAACAACAGAGAGGAAGACTAAACTAGAAGTTGACATTATCAAAAGGACTGCTCATTCAAAGTTACACCATAGCAATCCATCACAACACAATCACTGAAAAATGACTTCAATAGAAAAATTTACCAACAAGCATTGATATTAAATCAAGTTTATGACATTTTGTGCTGATGTGGGGAATGATGTTTTCAATATGGTGCAACAGTAATGGGTAGCAATTTAGTATTATATGGACCAATTCTCACTATTAACTAGTTGTTTATGCACTGTAAAAAGGTTGCTGTAAATTTTACAGTAACTTACTGGCAGCTGGATGCCAGTAACTTACTGTAAAATAGTTTACAGTATCATTACTGTAATTCCATTTACAGTAATAATAATGCATACTGTATTACTATTTACAGTAGGAGTACTGTATTTTTCAATTACAGTACAAGTACTGTATTTTAATATGCAGTAATAATACTGTATATTGTATTATTATTTACAGTACAAGTACTGTATTTTAATTTACAGTACTAGAATTGATTTCATATTACTCACTTTTTTTGTAGATTTGGGTCTAGCTTCATTTGCTTTATTATTACAAAATTAATAAAATTTTAATCTACGTCACTGGTAAGGTTGCAATAAAGTTGATGAAACTGATCTAATCGCAGAAGTCAAAGTTTTATTTAATATAGAACTCAAAATACTCAGGAAACAAAGCAACAAAACCAAACACAGAGTACAAAAAGACAAACCAATTAATTAAATTAACAACAGGTGTAACTGATGTTTAACGTATGAAAAACCACTAGCTGTAAACTATACGTTTTTTACTCCCCCAAAAATGCATAAGTTCTCATGAACATTTGTCATTAAAATGTGCTGTTTCATTGTTTAACTATTTCATTATTTAACATTTACTTTAAAAAGCACATTATACAAATGTGTTTGAATTCATCCTGTGTATTTGTAACATGGCTAAAAATTTCTGAAAAACATTCTGAAAAGCAGAACAAATCAAACAGTAAAAACATGTTTTAGTCGTGTTTTCTTTCAATAATTTGGCCAATCGAATTCAACAAACTCTCTGATGAAAGATGTCACAAGGGGATTCAGGCTGGCGATTTTTCTCTGCAACCTTTTTCCAGATGCCCGGCTGATCTGTGATTTTGATTTTGTGATTTAGGCATTTGGTGCCATCAGGGTTTATTCTCAGAATGAACCTGCAAGCACAAGAAAAAACACATTTATCAAACCACTGATTTCCCAACAGTCATAACATGGTGCTGTATGCAGTTTTATGTTAATAAAAGCAATATGTACTATATAAATAAATAATTAATTATACATTGTAGACAGATTATGAACAGATTAGACAGATTATCATGAACCTTTGTGAGGTTGCAATTAAAATGAGGGACACTTTTTTAGTGCTTATAAAGAGACAGCTCTTTGCGTGCTTTCTGCCATGCCAAATCAAACATAGTAGTCTATTTTTGCTTTTCTGTTTAAATTAACAGTGGTTTGGGAATTTAGATAATTTATTGGGAATGTTTATGCTGGGATGTGATGTCTCTAGGCTCTGGTTCTCAAAATTTTAGAGTAGTACCCCCTGAGGCTTTTAACATCGATCTGCGTAACCCCTCTCTGCAGTTACACCTTTTTCAGTAAGGGACAATATTTGCTCCTAATATTTGCTTTTTTTACATTTACAAATACTTTTATAAAATAAATAATGCTTTAAATAAAAAATATAAAAAATTAAATAAAGAAATATCAAATGATGGTAAAAACAAAGTGATGCTTTAAATATTAAATTAAAAACCCCAGTACGTCGCAACAAGTCACTATCTTTATTTGTGAGGCATTCATTCATTCAGTAAGGAAGCAAATGGCTGTAATTATCAATGAATCATTGAATTATTGGCTCTCTTAATTTATTCAAAGCCGCAGATTCATTCACAAACACTGCTGTGTGGTGCTGTTCTGCAGTAGCTTTCGTTGGAGCTATTTTTTGTATCGAAAAATACTGACTATTACTGTGTTTAAAATGAACATCACTTAATATCAATACCTTTCGTTTGTTGAACTGTTGTATAAATCAATGTCACATTAGCAATCAAGTGGATATTCGTGTTAAACACAGGAACTCACACAGGGAATGTTTTTGTATTGAAGAGATTTTGAATCTTAAATCGTCAGTAGGGTTGCCACCTTCAATACAGAAAAATAAGGGTAAATCACAACTTAAAACATGTTTTCATAAAAATATTAATTGCTAATGAACTTTAGTAATTGTATAAGGTGGCGTGAACACAGATTTTGGATAAAATATTTGTCACTGTTTGCAGACAGTAACACCATCCAAACAGTGAAACCACATAATAAATAACTGATCTACAAACATTTCTAAATTCATGTAAAACACACAATTATTGTTATTTTCTTTTTATTATTGGTAAGTTAATCTATTTTATATAGTCTATTCTTAATTGTACTGTAGCCTATTGAAGAATGCAATCGTTTAAATAAGTTAAGTTGTTTATTTGCTTCACATAGGCACTGTATTTTAATCTCTTATTAAAATAATGCTTATGTGTCTGACTGTACACCTTAACCGTAATAAACAAATCGGGACGCAAAATGGGAAGCGCTATTTTGTTCTCAAATGCGGGACGATTCCGTATTTAAAAGGACGGATGGCAACCCTATAAGTCAGTCAAGTCAAAATTTATATATGAAAAGCTCTTTTCCAAAACGTGATAAATGCCATAATTTTTTTTTGTAATTTTGCAATGTTTTGTAATTTTGCTGTGTACTGACCCTATTTGCTGCTCCATCAACGTTTTTTGCCAAATCGCTATATTTCCATGTTTAAAATGTACTGCAAGATGCAGGTTCTTTCCAAACCGCGATAAGCGCTGAACCTATTTTTAGCCTAAACGCGATATTATCCTCAGGACTAATCAGAATTATCTTTTTCTCTTCACGCTCTCACCCTTGAATCACTCGCACATATCGCGCCAGACGCTCAGTTCGCCTCATTCACGCGTCCGTACCGTGCTAAACGCCTCGCGCCACAGGACCTCCAGATGCACGTAAACGGCGTCTTTGCATTGACTTAAAGGGATAGTTCACCCAAAAATGTAAATTATGTAATTAATAACTCACCCTCATTTTGTTCCAAACCCGTGAGACCTCAGTTTATCTTTGGAACACAGTTTAAGATATTTTAGATTTAGTCCGAGAGCTCTCAGTCCCTCCATTGAAGCTGTGTGTATGGTATACTGTCCATGTCCAGAAAGGTAAGAAAAACATCTTCAAAGTAGTCCGTGTGACATCAGAGGGTCAGTTAGAATTTTTTGAAGCATCAAAAATACTTTTTTGGTCCAAAAATAACAAAAACTACGACTTTATTCAGCATTGTCTTCTCTTCAGTGTCTGTTGTGAGAGAGTTCAAAACACTGCAGTTTAGTGAAAAAAAAAGAGCATTAGACAGCTGCAGCTCATTCAAAACCTGCAAGGATTCTGAGTAGAACCAGAAAATCTGAGCATATCACACCAGTCCTCAGGTCCTTAAACTGGCTTCCAGTTACATTTAGGATTGATTTTTAAGTACTTTTACTCGTATATAAGTCACTAAATGACCTAGGACCGAAATATATTGCAGATATGTTCACTGAATATAAACCTAACAGAGCACTCAGATCATTAGGATCAAGTAAGTCAGAAATACCAAGGGTTCACACAAAACAACTGGCGTCTGCCTTTAGTTACTATGCTGCCCGCAGTTAGAATCAGCTTCCAGAAGAGATCAGATGTGCTAAAACACTAGTCACATTTAAATCTAGACTCAAAACTCATCTGTTTAGCTGTGCATTTATTGAATGAGCACTGTGCAAAGTCCGAACTGATTGCACTACATTTTCACAGTTTTTTTATTCTATTTTATGTAAAATAATTTTCTAACTGTTTTAAATTAATTTTAAAACATCTTCAGTTCTCTCTTCACAGCAGTTCAGTCAGTGTACTGTTTGAGTAAATGAACTACTCCGGGATATTGGTTTGTTTTATCTCAGAGGGAGTGTCAGCCACATTAAAAAAAGTGAACAGCTTAAGTCATTTGTGGATTAATGCGTATTGGAACCATTTAAAAGATTCAGTTCGATCTGGAATGATTCGTTTGCGACCTGGATATCACAAACTGCTTTGTTTTAAACTCTCTCTCACAACAGACACGGAAGAGAAGACAATGCTGAATAAAGTCATAGTTTTTGCTATTTTTGGACCAAAATGTATATTCGATGCTTCAGAATATTCTAACTGACCCTCAGATGTCACATGGACTACTTTGATGATGTTTTTCTTACCTTTCTGGACATGGACAGTATACCATACACACAGCTTCAATGGAGGGACTGAGAGCTCTCGGACTAAATCTAAAATATCTTAAGCTGTGTTCTGAAGATAAACAGAGGTCTCACGGGTTTGGAACGACATGAGGGTAAGTTATTAATTACATAATTTAGATTTTTGGGTGAACTATCCCTTTAACATGAAAATCACTTGCGCCAGACGCTCTTTTCGCATTTGGTGTGAACGCCACTCACTCACATACACAATGTCATGTCATGATGTGTATGTAAAGTTGAAAATGGATATTTTACTTGTTTAAAATGTGCTAGAAAAAGACATATGACTACTACACTCAAGTCTTTTGCAGTGTCTCACACGCGTCAAATTAAAATTATTGTTTTAATTTTAATTTAAATGTTTTTTGAGCAGAAAGTCAACATATCGTCCCATTGGAATTATAAGGTTCTATCTGCGTTCTGAGCAGTTTTGAGATATTGAGCTTTACATTTTTTGCATTCCATGTAGAAAGCACCTTTTTATTTTCTAAATAAAACATTCCAAAATGTACATAACTTTAAAAAACTACATCATATAATGTAAAGAAGTGGCCACAGAATAAAAATATGTAAATAACTAAATTTAGACAAAAATGTCAGATAGAACCTTATAATTCCAAGGGTACGATATTACAAAGATTTCTGAAGAATCAAGTGACACTGAAGAATGGAGTAATGAAAAAAGGAATACATAACATTTTAAAATATATTTAAATACAAAACAGTTTTTTTAAATTGCAATCATATTTAAAAATATGACTGTGTTTTTGATCAAATAAATGCAGCCTAAAATTTTTAGGATAAGAGCTTGTGATGTACAGCCTGGTTGGATTGGCTGCTGCCTAAAATAATTAAACATAATTTACCACTTTATTTACAAAATATTAATCTTCAACACATGTTCACAAGAGCACCGCGATGCATGCATGTTGTGTTGACACAAGAGCAGACGTTCAGTCAGCTCTCGGGTATCTGTCTGCTGGTAGATGTTGACCAACTTTAATCTCATCCATAGTATCAATTAAAAAAGCTTTTTAATAGACTTACCAAGTGCAATCAGTCTTGGGGTACTGGGCAGAGAGAGGCTTCTCTCTGCATCTGCTGGAGTTGCAGTGACCTAAAAGTAGAGCAATTAACAAAAGGTTGGGAGAAATTAATTACATATATAGAGAACATACTTGCATCTTGTTTTAAAATACTTCTCAATGTGCTTTATAAGCATATGTCACTTTGTGATATCTTTGTCTGCCTATCTTGCAAAATAGAAGTTTGATCATAAATGATGATGAAAATTAAAGTGTACCTCAAATGCATGACATATGAATACAAAAACAGTAATAGTCTTTTAGAAATGTCTTAAGAAACTATAATCCTGCGATCTCTTACATCCTCCAGTAAATGTGGGTCATCTGATCTGTGTGTCTTTGCATCAATGTACTGTGCTTTGACTGACTCAAGGGCTCAAAAGTGCTTTGAGGGTCTCATTTACTGAAACATCCTGCAAAAAGCAGTCCTTTCCTTTGGAATTTTTACCTAGATACACCTGTTCAGGTGCCACATAATTAAAATTCCTCTTGAAATATGTCTTCTGTCAAAAATGTGTCTTTAAAATGGTAAATGGACTGCATTTATATAGCGCTTTCAACAGACCACATGGCCATCCAAAGCGCTTTACAAGTTGAATCACATTCACCCATCCACTCCCTCATTCATACACCAGCGGCGGTGTCTGCCATTCAAGGCGCCATCCAGCTCGTCGGATGCTCGTGTTTATCACTGCAATTATCCTCAACCTCAGAATGCACAACGTCATCATGGATGTTACTGTCATGTCTACAGTTTGATGCATCAGCATCTATTATTACAGGGTTCTCCAAAGATTCTGTGTTTTCTGCTTATGTGAGATGTGAAAAATGATTTTACATGAAAATGTTTTTCACAGTTGGGAAAGGGGCAGGTAACGTTTTCCCCATCTCTTATATGCCAATTTAAATGGTCGCAGAAGCTAGGAAAATTTGGGGATGTACAGTATGCTCGCATCCCACAACCTGACAAATCACAGCATCCGTTTGAGCAGGTCTGCTGTTATTTGGTTGTGTGTGCTTACGAAGCATGTGTGACTTTAGTGCAGACAGAATCTGAAAACTACAAGGACAAGTCGGCAAACCACCATTGAACCTAAAATTAGACAGGTTCCTATGCATTATGATATACGGTGGTAAAATCTGTAATGCGTTCGCACAGATAACTTGCAGTGTTCGCACACAAAACTGCGCAACCATCTTGACTGCTGCTTTTTTAAACAGTATGTTAAAGATAGAAATGACAGTTTTCAGATTATGTTAACGTTTTAATATAAGAGTCAACGTTGGTATAATAATCACCAGCTTTTCCTCATTTAATTGTTGTTAGCTTACCGGTTTCTTCAGATGACGGTAACCGCCAGAAAAGAACTCCAAGCAACTCCAAACCTCCGACGTTCCGCGGTTCTAACAGCAAAAAACTAAATGAAAACGAAATATTCACTTCAAAATACTGTTATACAACCTCCGTCTTTAGTGTTGCCTCACGTTTTCTTTTTGTACTTCAAGATAGTTTGCTGTTGACGTAAAGTTTCCACAGAGTCCTCCTGCTTAGCTAATTTACATTAAAGAGGCAGAGGAGCATTAAAAAAAAGCTTATTTTGTTTCTGTGTCACTAAATATCAGTCGATGTAAACTTTATTCACCCCGTTGAAGTTGTCATAATGATGACGGCAGTAACAATTGTAACATTACCTCAGGCCTTGACAAACAGGCAGAAAAAAAGTCTTGACTAACGTTACAGGAATATTGTCCTCACAACTCACTCAATTTGCAACACTGGTTCGTGTTAGGTTGCTGTTAATAAGTGACTGCATTTGAAAATATCTCAGTTTTAAATAAAATAATTACAGAAACAATACTAACCTTTTTGTTGAGTGTTTCCTCAGTTGTCCCAACCAACCGAAAAAAAAAAAAAACGTTGAAAAGAAGTCTCCGTTGTCATTGGTCAGTTTTTTCGCGGGCATTGTCGCTACTGTAAATCGATTTACAGTAGAGAATAATTACAGTACTAAACTTATATTTTCCCATAATCCTTTGCTATTTACAGTATTATACTGTTGGCACATTTAACAGTATTATACTGTACATATTACAGTAAAATACTGTTCAAATTACAAAAATCCGTTACAGTGTGAGCATGTCTATTATTAACATATTGGCTGTTTATTAGTACTCACAAAGCACATATTTTGCAAGAGCCTATGCTGTAACCTATTTTACATCCCATGTTCAGAGAGTCTGAGAAAAGAAGTAGCAGCAGTGATGTTTCAGAATAATTAAATGTCAGAACAGATCTTCACTGGAGAGAGAATGCATACAAGATGAAATTCTGTCTGTCAGCATTGAAAGTAGTAACCTAAAACACACTCAGTTTAGTGTAATAATAACTGCGCACGGCAGTCTTGGATCTGTATGTATTTTCCCTTATTCTTTTTCTCTAAAACCTCAACTGAATCACTTCTGTATTAAATCCCAACATTTGTAAGTCAAAGATATTTGAAAAGTCATTGTTGTATGATAGGAAATGACTTGTTTGCATTATTAAGAATGGTTTATGGAACTGGCGGCCAATGCTGAGCTCATTTTCAGTGTAAAAGCAGCTGTTTAGATTGGTGGATTTCTCTTTTAAGTTCTCTGGGTAGTGTACTTCTTCACCTAGAATTTAGCAATTAAATTTGATTGAAATTGTATTGAAATCATGGAGACATATACCGAAGATTAACAACCTCCGAGCTTATGGGAGGTCTGTCTAGAAAGGTTAAACAAAATGGTAAAAAATCTATTTCTCTGTGAAAACATAAAAATAATAATGGGCTTTTTACTACTTTATGATCAATATAATCCACACTTTTAAAGAGCATTCTGTGACACTAAAGCTTTTTAGTGTTACAGTGGAAATTTTCTCAGAGCTTTGGCTAACGTTCCGATGAGGTTCCCTTTGAAGTTCTGAACAAACATTCTTCAACTGACATTTATAGAATGCTTGCTCAAAGTTATCTGACCTTTTAATAATGTTCTTACAACTTTAGCACAAAAAATACATCATTCAACAGTTACATTCCCATAATGGTTGCAAAAAATAAAACAAATAATAATTAATAATTCCTTAATGTTTGATAACCATGAAAAAAAAGCTGGACATTTTGAATGGTTATAGAAAACAAAAATACAGTAATAATGCTTTTCTAACTTAATGGGTACATTATCAAAACACATTTTTCTGAGTAATTTTTATGCTGGGTTATGGCTTTGGCATATTGCATCTAATTCACCTGTTTATTCTTTTGTTATGAACACTGCACTATTATTTCTAGTATTTAACGTACATAGTACAGTATAAGCTACAGCATAAATTTAGTCTAGTCAGATGTGAAAGGAATGGCGCCAGTGCTCCTTTAGGAGCCATTTAAGCAGTGACTAATTGCACAACATTTGTCTAGCAATGGTACGTAATTTGTTCAGCGCTACAACAGAAATCTTTACTAATACAGACAAATGCAGAAAGAAAGAAAGAAAAAAAAAACATGCAGCGGACCACTAAAATGATAGCAGCAGAGTGGGGGAAAAAGCCTCATGCCATTAAAAAATCACTCGGATGTCCCTCCCAGCAGATGCTGGTGCTATCAGCTGTAATGACATGGCCTGTACTGAGGCGGACACTGGGAATATTCAATCTGAAGGCCATAAAAGACTATTGTCAACTCCGTTAACAGCCAGCTCCTAAAAGCAATGTCTGGTAACATGTTAAGAGTTAGCGGGTGGAAAAGCTTGCTCTGTGCACTCCATCTACCCCAAGGAGATTTAGTGTGAAGATAATGCGGTAGGAAAAATGTCATAAATAGTCAGAACCCTGGGTTTTTGCCCTGCTCTCCTGCTGCAGTCTCTCTGTCTCTCTCTCTCTCGAGGCACCTTTACAAGGTGTAGTGATGAGTTGGTGTGAGATGTAATACACTCAGACTCAAGGCTTCTGCTGCACATTGTTTCAGAACAAAATGTATTGTAGGGACACAAGAGTTTCATGGCACATTAAAAGGGCAAGGTGAAAGAGAGAGAGAGAGAGAGAGAGAGAGAGAGAGAGAGAGTACAGCTGGCTGCTGACTGGTTTCTTCCCTGTATAGCTGCAAAGTCCCGTCTGGTGTATTCCTGGGAAGCAAAGATAGACTTTGATTTATAAAGGTGGAATGGGTTTAGAGGTCGTTAACTTCTCAAACTCTGCAGTCTCTTTAAATCTTCTGTTGGTGCTTTCCATGGATTGAGAACGCTTTGTTGTCCTGTTCATTTTTATTATTGCATCAGGTACACATATCAAATGTTGTTTTTCAGAACCATTGTTTGGTAAAATATTACTGTATGTAACTGCTCTTGACCTTCTCAGATTTAGTCAGATTTTTCAACTAAATTCATACAACAATGTAATTATTTTAACAAACTAGTAAATGTATGTATGTATATATATATATATATATATATATATATATATATATATATATATATATATATATATATATATATATATATATATATATAATTTTTTTTATTAACTAGGTTATCACCTAAACAATACATTTAGTAGCTTTCTTATTTATTCATTCATTCATTTTTTTTATTAATTTATTTTCATATTTATTTATTTAAAAAAATATGTTATATATATTAGATCAGAATTTTAGAATGATTTCTTGAAGGATCATGTGACACTGAAGACTGGAATAATGACGCTCAAAATTCAGCTTTGCGTCACAAGAATAAATTACTTTATAAAATATGTTAAAATAGAAAAAATCTATTTCAAATTGTAATAATATTATATGTAATACTAATATTGTTACGATAATGAATGCAGACTTGAGTGTATATATAACATTTAATTTGACATGCTTGAAGTTGCTGATCAACATTTGTGGAAGTAAAGCAACTCACTGAACATTTGTTAGGGGAAAAATGTTATTTGTTTCAGAATTTGAAGTGTTTCAGTCTGTAATTATTACCTTATTCAGGAAAGTCTATACTGCATTAAATTAATGTTTGCAGTGACCTTACATTACTTTTACATTTGGACATACTAAGTATTTTTTTCTTATGACATGGGAAATTACGTGTTTCAAATGAATCACTGATTGCCCTTTTGTGTAATTTTAATGAAATGTGGTTTTGTAACATTTCCGTGCTGCCAGCATTTCACATCTGCAATTTCAATCCTCAAGTGGTGTTTTCGTGCAATCACAAGTGATTAAAAGAAAACAAACAAATTCAATATCCTCTCATTTTTCATTTGATTTGTTTGGTACAGTGCTGCATTGCGAACAGGACTCCAGTGCAGAGAAATGTCCTGAAGCAGTAGTTTACAATGATACGGTAACAGTTAACGGTCCCTCCCTAAGTCACCCCCTTGACCTTGGTTGAGTGAGCCTGGTAAAAAGCCATAAGTGGAGACTGAAATGTACTTTTCTTGACAGGGTTATTTCATGTGGTCACAGGGGAAATGTGGATGTCAGAGCCCTGTTGTCAAGCAAAAATGTAAACAGATATTTTACATGCTGTCGGACGGGGCTAACGCCACTAACCCACTGGAGAGCAGTGGCAGCTGCCTCGGGATCACAAGTGCTCTAATATTAGATGAAGAACAGAAGCAGCTCAGCTCTGAGGACTAGAGACCTGTCACTGAACGCAAGCTCCAGGACTTCACTCGAATCAGACCTCCTGACTCCATTCAAGGTCATTGATGCTAGCAAATTACATAATGATAGGATCTGATGTGTTGACAGCCTTTTTTGATGGACTGACAGCACGTGTAGTCAAGGAAATGAAGCTATTAGAGAGATATTACAGTTTATTCTGACCAACAACTGCCCACCTAGACAATCCATGCTGCTGTTCTTACATGCTGTTTAGGGACAGGGTTTCCTAAAATAGATTATGCCACAATATTGGGCTGTAATGGAAAAAATACATAAAAAAATATAAATGGTGTAGTAGTCTCTGCTAGAGTAAGATGTGGTTCTTGCCCATTGTAGGGCTTCAGTAGCAGGGAGTAGGTTGGTCTCAGTGGAATGCCCACTTCTGAAGCCCATTTGGTTGGGATCCAGCAAGTTGTTCTGTGAAAGAAATGTGGAAAGTCGATTGAAGCCTTACTACAGTAGGTTACCGTGGGTGGTCCGTGGGCGGGCTGTCTGAGACTGAGACCAGAGAGATATTGGTTTTTGATATTGGCGCTAAAAATAAAACAAATGAGCGGAATTATTTTAAAAACCTGTCTTTGTTGTTCAGAGATCTGTATTTAGATCTCAGAGCCAGATGATTATAACATGAGACTGAATAAGTCTGGTTATTTCATTTCCCTGGCGCTGTACGCCTTTAAAGTCATAGCTCGGATTCTTGCTCACTTTGCTATAGAAACCAATTATGGGAACAAAGGATTTGGAGATGCTGAAGTAGTGCTGAGGATGTAGCTGAGTCATATGTGGTAATGTACTCCTTTAGTTCTTTCCATATTCATATAAGGCGAGATGATTGTGGGATAAAGTTTAAAATAAGAAATAGTCAGACGCTACAGAGATGCACGATGCACATTCGCAATTATGAGAAATACAGTCGCCGTTGAGAAAACGAAAATTTCAATTATGAGGAACAGTCACATTGTGAAATATAAAGTCACATGGTGAGAGATAAAAATGTGCAATTGGGAGATCATATTTTGAGCTATATAAGTTCAGTAGCAAGAAACAATGTGATATATAGCATTGCAAATACAAGAAATAAAGCTGAAATAAATAAAAAAATACTATCACAATTGTAAGAACTAAAGTTACAAGAAATATTGAAGATTTTCATTTGTAAGAAATTTGAGAAAGAACATCACAAATTTGACAAAGTACTTTTCTAAATATGAGAAATACAGTCAGACTCAGAATTGTTTGTTATGATTAAAAAAAAACCATCCCATTGCAAGATTTAACTAAACATTGTTAGATATAAAGTCTCATGTGAGCTATAGTTACAATTACAAGATAAAAAAAAGTAAAGTATTTTGAACTGTAACCCATATTTGAGAGATGAATGCGCAATTATAACAAAGTTGCAATGTGAGATGTTCTGGTCATGTTCCTTGTGTACACATGATTTTCCACATAATTTAATAAGGAGAAAATAATGGACAATGTACAGTAAAACACCCCATCCATGTACATCTTTGAACTTTGTTTACAATTTTCATGCACTACTTGAATTTCAAGACCGACAGTCTTTTTTTGAGCTCAGATTCAGACTCCAGGGGTTAAGTGGAACCCATGGCTCTGTTTAATCATTCAGTCCATGTACCCAGCTCAAGAGTGTGCATGCAAGAGTATATTCTCTTGTTTATATCTCTGGATGTTGTATCTCACTGGCCACAAATTAAGGATTTCAATAGACTGCCCTGTTGTGCTCCACTGTGACGTGTTGCGAGTACTAAATTTGACCCCTCGCTCTTGTTCCATGGCTTTATAACTTTCAGAACTGTCACAGTTTCAGACTGTTTTAAATGGAATAAGTGCATACATTTTTTTCTTAATATAATCTTTCAAAACAATTGACTTTTTGCATTTTTGATGTTAGTTCTAGCAAGAAATCAGTATTACATTAATTAAATATGCTTTTAGTTATCACAAAAACTTGTCCTATTTTGTTGTAGATCATTAAACCAATACGCTGCCTCAGAAGCCTGTCTGAAATCAGTTTCATGAGGTCCCTTCAGGCAAAAACACTGCCTGCAAAGTCATTGCCTCATATGGTAGAGAGGCAGCAAGTCAGCTGCCTAAGTTTTTTGATGCAGCCAATATATTGATAAAAATTTTGATATACGTTTTGTAGTAGGCAAGCTTTATGCGAGGGAGTGACAATGTCCATTAATATTTAGTGATTCACACCTGAGAGACAAAGGGCCATCCCCTAATGGCCCATCAGTTTGACTGTTACTTTGAGGCAGGTAAGACGTCACAAAATGTGAGGAAACTGAAATGTTTTTAAAGAGTTTTTTTTTTATGATTTGTATTTTATTTACAACACAGTATAATAAAAATTCATAATGATGGTCAAAGACACTGATCTAACAACAGAGATGTGAACAGACTTTGAGTCATTCCTGAAAATGGATTATGTTCAACAAGTGAAATAAGTAAACCATACATGATATTTAAAGGTGCAATAGGTGATTATCTTCAGAAACATTTTTTGTTATGCTGGTTGAAAGTCTCTCCACATCTCGATAGCAATCATTAGGTTAAATGGTCTAAATGTATTTATCTGTATTTATATATTCTGTGGAAGGTGTAGGACCAAGAAATGTTCATCCAATCAAAATGCTAGGTCCGAGCGTTTTAATTGGATTTCCTACCTGTCTGTCAATGTATGTATCTGCATACCTCTGTGCACCCTGTTCACGCAGACAGGATACGTCATCAGCGCGTTCATGCACACTGTGAAGACAGAGCCAGAATGGCAGACAAACATCAAAAACCCAATCTTCCTTCCTGGTTTTGTAGTACTTTTAAAGGATGTAGCCCCTTGGTTTCCAATTCCAGTCCTAGCGCACATATTTTGCATGTATTCCGTAGTTAACACATCTGATTCAGATAACCAGCTCATTAGAAGTGAGCTATGTGCATGAACTGTGTTCTGATCTATATGATCCCTACACCGTGTTCATTGTTCCCTACTACTGAGCAGGGGTTTACTTCACTTTGGAACATGGACTGGAATTGGGAACTGGAGATGAGCCTATTGTAGTAATGTTGTCTCTGGTATTTTGGTCTGTAAGAGTATTTGTGTTCAGGGGAGCAGGGAGGGTGGGACATTCACTTTCAGTGCTAACAGGCTAAAGTTAGTATTTTCCAAGATGTCCTATTGCACCTTTAAGTGTTTGCTGTTTCTTTCCATGGATTCAAGAAAAAAAACAAACAACAACAACAACAAAAAAAAAAAAAAACATCATCAGAAGCTTGTTTTAGCAAAGAATATCAGTGTAGTTGAACATTGGATGTTGGTACAGCACAGAGGAAAACCGTTTGAAGAGAAAAAAAAGAGGAGAAATAAGGAGAAAATTACCAAGTTGCTTGGTATCTCATACATATAACCACTTCAAGTTAATGAGCTTTAAAATAATGTTTCCAGAGTAATGCAAAAATAACAACGACTTTGATGAATGCCATAACATGCACTATCCAATCAATCAAAATGAAATTTCGATTAGAATTGGGGGCCCAATCCTTTCATTTACAGGAAGTAAGAGAAAGTATTTCCAAGCTCAAGCAAAAATGTCAGCAGAGAAATGAAGATCTATGCACTGGAGGAGCCTCGTATCATCTCTCCTCTGTTGCATCACCAAACCTCTCTCCATAGACCACTACCTTAACTAACCTCAGAGTCACAAAATCTACACATTTTTTTTTACTTTTAAATGTGTTTACTCCTTGCCAAATGCCTTTTTACTTAAATGTTAATTTATGAGTTTTAAAGTATATGAGAAGGTCTATTCTGCCTTAGAGTTTATTTTTATTTTTTTACTGTTAATAATATGATGCTAACAAGGGTACCTGTATGGCTCATAAATATATAAAAAAATGATTGGAAAGATGTTATTTTATTCGCTTTGAGCAAATGTAGTGGGACATTTGGTGAATGCATGGATGCAACTGGTAGCCTGGGCAATTTTTCCTTCTAGTAGGTTGTTAATTCTGCATAGGACCACTTTACAAGCTTGTTAAACTGTAGATTTAACAATGATTCATAGTGCAATGGATGTGGAATTGGGGAAATCCTCAAAATTGTTTTAAAAATCACCTTTTTCTTGCTTGCAGCATGAGGTTGAATAAACACTTTATGAAATAAATTGCAAGTTGCACAGACAATCAAATCTGATTTGGTGGAAATGTACTATGTGACTTGTGTATCAGTCTACTGTTGTAAGAAACACATGGTTTCAATCTCCTGGGTCTATCTGCTTTATTAGCTACATGACACCTAAACACCTGACTTAGACGTGACACATGCTCAGCAATTTCTCTTGAAGCAGATAATGAATATTTTAGTTTGGTGGTTGGACACCTCTCACAGTTCTTTTAAACAAAACAGGTTTGTAATTTGCAGTTTGATGAGTAAACCTTGACATTTTGTATGACTGAATGTTAATTCAAATCTTAATTCAATGGAATGTAAAAAGAAAAAGAAAGTTTGGAAAGACAAACTTTGAAGGCTGGTAAAGATGTGTCAAATAAAAAGCCTTGAAGTCTGAAAGCTAAGTAGGCCTTATGTAGTTTGAATACATGCACTTAAGAGAAAGATTTGAAGGTCAAAAATGTTGTTGCTAGTGTTTTTAGTGGTTGCCAAGCAGATAGATAGATAAATAGATAGATACTGTAGATGAATAGATGGATGTACAGATGGACAGATAGAGACAGGCAGACAGACAGACAGACAGACAGCAAGCTAGCAAGATAGATAGACAGATACTAGCAGCTCTGGAAACATTAGATGAGCTTGATCCAAAAGATTCCTGTCAGTCCATCTAACTACTTGTCTTGCATGAGATGTAAAGATCTTGAGCTTATAAATGCAACTGTAAAGGATTTCTGAATTTTCTACAATTCCCCACCCACGCAATCATGCAACACTCAGTGTTCAGTCATAACAACAGACGACTGAAGAGCATTTTTCTGCAGCACTTTAAAATTATGGAGAGGCACACAGTAAACACTTTCATATGAAAGGTACCTGTGGTTTTGTATAACTTCTCGTCCTCTATGGCAATGGCATACAATTTGTGTACAGAAATTAAAGGGTTAGTTCACCCAAAAATGAAATTAGCCTGTGTAGCGAGTGTTGGTTGTCAACTGTTCAGAAGACATGAAATAAAGTATACACATCTGTAATAAAATGGCTCTGGGGGATGAATAATGGCCTCCTGTAATGAATCTATGAAATTTTGTAAGATAAATATCCATATTTCTAATGTAATAAACACTTTTACTCACTTCTGCTGACTGTCATGTGTTCCGGTGGATGATGTTAAACGTTGGTGTTGTGTGATTAGTGATGTATGCAGTTAGAGACAAGCAATACAAAATGCTGTTCGCTAATTAGAAGTACAAAACAAGGATTTGTAAAGAAAAATTTGTTTTCGATATAAGCCAAGAGGGGACTGGTTTTCCTTTGCTAAAGTAAGGAAACATTGTTTCCTTTGCTCCTGCATTTCTCAGAGGTGTGTGAGGGACGTTTTATTTTGGATGTACGCACTTTATTTCACGTCTTCTGAACTGTTGACAACCAACACTCACTTACCCCCATTTAAAGGCTTCGAGGGGCCAGGACAATTTTTTATTATAACTCTTATTGGATTTGTCTGAAAGAAGAAAAGCCTAGGATGCTTTGAGAGTGAGTAAAACACAGGCAAATTTTCATTTCTGGGTGATCTTCAACTAATCCTTTAATGCAGAGCACCCTCCTCATGAATGCTGATCATTTTAACTACTGTATTCTCTCTTCGCAAAAATGAGCTGCAACAGCTGTTTACCGCTTTAAACAAATCAGCATGGTTTCAAACTGAACTTAACCAAACCACTGATTAAACTATCTCTTTTTGTAATTTTCAAGTCAAGGCATACCCTCTAATGAAGAGGGAAATATTATTCAGATCAGGGCTCTTTCAGTAACCACTCTGTAGACTCCTGCTCTTAGTAGAGAGACTAGACTATAGCTGCATACAAATAAACCCCGGTGAAGAGCATTGACTAAAACAGGTGAAAATACTGTCTTTCATAACCATAGAATATAATATACATTTGTGTGAAGCATGCTACATAGAAATCAATTAAAAGCCCAATCATTATTACTGCAGTCGTATTCATTCTGGTTGTTGGCGTCTTACATATACAATCTCATTTAACGCAGTTCAACACTGCTGTGTTTGAATGTGTGTTTAAACCTTGGATGCATGACACTCACTACAATGGACAGATCTTTAAAAGCCTTTTTTTTTTAAACCAAGCTGTGATGTTACATCCAAACATGGGTGATTAACTTTGATTCTTACAATAATTCTTTATGACTGTGCACTTTATATATGTCATTGTGTTTTTATTTATGACAACAAGGCTGATGGAAGCAGTGAAGCACTACAGTGTGTGCTACTGCGCTATCAGGGCATTTAGTCCATATAAGCTAGGAATGCTCTGAATACCAGGCCATTTGAGAGAATGAGTTTGGGTACTGACTTATTAACATTATTATAAATTCCCTTGTAATTTGAGGTGTAACACTGAGGGGTTGCATTATAAAATGTTGGGAATATGTATTGTAAATGTCCATAAATTATTTATTTCCCAATTGGCAGCAATTTCATGCAAATCTGAGATGGCTACTGAGGGATTAAGGTGAGCGGTTCCACAACACCTTTGGTGCCTGTACTCTGTATTGCTTAGAATCGTCATTATTGTTTTGCGATCGCATTGTTGGCATGTGGGTGATTTCATGCAAAACAAAAGCTGCCTGCCAGTTGCCCTCCCTATATATGCCTCACATTCCACTACAAATGCAAACTGTAGCGGACATGTACTGTAATACCCGTCCATGTCCACTGTTTTCTTTGTGATTAAATAATTCATGCATGAGAGTATAATCTAATCATGCAGCTTCTTGAACTGTAGGTATAATATTTATGATGCACAAACAACTGGTGACTTGAAGACATTAGATGAATCTCACACCATAGCAATTACCTGTCACGCCTTAGAAACTATTTGAATTAACATAAGATATAAATGGATTTACATTGTGAGAGGGATTGGATGGCTGGAATGTGGGCTTTGTGCTTTGCACGTTGTCTGAGTAACCTAATTGCATAGATTTAAATAAAATTAGTCATTATTATTATAATTATTACATTAAATTATTCTCCTCTCCCAAACTTCTGACTAAGTACCGCACAATAAATCAACAGAGTATAGTTATGTATACTATAAATAGCCAGCACTTTTACGTTTATATAAATTTGCATTACAAAAGCTGAATTTTTGGTTATTAGTTTTTCAAAACTAAAACTTATATGCATTCTCTCTGTGTCCAATACTACAAACTATGTTTATTGTTGTGAACAAATAAAAAGGTTACAGATGGATTTGCATCAGTTTTTGATGTCAACAGGAAGTTGACAATATGGGAAATGTTATTTTTTTTTTAGGTTTAGTTTTTTAGTTGCTATACTATCCATGCATGATTATGTGGTTATTTGCATATAATTCTTTGCATTTTAGTATTGTATTTTGCTGAATGTGACCTGTCAGAACAGAACTACGACCCACAGGTTGAGAATCACTGCATTAGAGAAACAGTCCAAAAACACACTAAAAGCACACTTACATTTATTCACTCAACAGAGGCTTTTATCCCAAGTGACTTACAATTTGTTCAAGGTATACATTTGATGGCTCTAGCATTGTTAGTTAGTTCCGGTTGTAATAAGATAATTACTGCATTCAGTACACATGTCCAAATCATTAGTACTTTCTTAACTTTGAATTTGACGGATGAATACAGCTATTTCAGGTGCAGTTATACTGCATTTAACTCTATGGGGAATTCCCTTCTTGGTTTCGTGGCTGACACATTTCCCTTTGTTTTCACCCATTCAGATGTGCTATCCTTATGTGCAATCTGCTACCTCTACAAAAGCAAATCTGATAATGAGAAGTGTTTTTATGCTAAAACTAATCAAATTTGTCAGAAATAAACCTGTATGTTCTGAATAATTTAGTTGTTTCCTGAATGATGTCATTTTTTTCAACATCAGACTTAAGAAAGATAGGAGTTTGCACCTCAAAACAACATCTGATGCACATTTTAGCAGACTACATTTTCATATGAAAATAATAAATATAACTAATAAGCTGTTTACCTGTTCCTAGATATGAGTGCTTTCTCCTATGAGAAGTGATGTGTGGTAATGTAATATTTCAGATGTTCTATTATTAATCTCCAAATATAGTGCCTCATACCTTGATGTCTCATTAATCATTCAATTTTGTCTCATGAAACACAAACAGCGATTGTATTTAATGAATTATTAATCTTATTAATGGGCCGCACAAGGAGCCAAACCGACACTCTGCAACTGTGAGTTAACATTTTGACAACAGCAATGCATCTCATCTGTGTAATCGCTAACGCTGCTGCAAAGCATCGTACAGCAAACGGTTACACATATCAGTCATGAGCAGCATCGACTGTGGCCATTTAACTACTTGATGAAGGCATATCAGGTGTCTCACACCAAGGATCCTAATAAGTATGCTAATTAGGCTCATATATGTCTTTAATTTATCATATCCTAGAATTCATAATTAGTTTAGAAATATATGAGTAAATATTTAATTACTATATAAATCATGTCCCATTGGTCCAGTCCAATAGGAGATGGATATAAGATAATATTTATGAAATATGAACATAGTCTTGAAATAACTAGCTAATTAGGTTGGAATGGGATGTATTTTGAAGTGATGCCAAATAGGTTTAAAGGGAAATTTAAAGGGGCCCTCTCAAGTGCGACTGCATCAGTTGCACCCCCCTAAGGCAGGTGCTGGTCAATAAATTTGACAGTACACTTTAACTGTATTTCATAAACAAAGTACTTATGAAATTGCATATTAAAAGTACTTACTGTTTACTTAAGTGTGTCAAAAATAGTGTAAATCTCATGAACACAAACAATGGTATAGAATACATTTTCACTCAGACATCAGTAGGAAATTTAACTAAAAATAATAATTACAAATAATAACAAAGGAATGGCAAGTAACACTGAATTAAATGTGAAAGACTAAAATAGGACTAAATGGTGTTTATTCTTGTAAAATATGCTCCAATGATATGTTGTATTTACATCTTATGCTGTATTTAAAACTATATACTGTATACACACACACACACACACACATATATACACACACACACACACACACATATATATATATATATATATAGATAGATAGATAGATAGATAGATATAGTTATATATACACATATACATACATACTGTACATAGTATATTTGTAAAATAAAAATGTATCATGTTGTTATATCATTTGTTCGTTATTTTTTACTTAATCAAAATAAGCTGACTGCAGTTTGATTGAGATTAATTGGAATGCACAATGAAAAAACATGATTTTTGAAAAAAAAAAATGGAGTTATCGGTTTTTGCTAAATATCTCTTTATACATAAGTACTCTTTTTAAAAGTATGTATTTATTTTTCACAAGGGTGTCTCTAGTCCCCATCCACTTTCACTGAATGGAAAAGAGCAGCTTAGCCATTCAACTAAATATCTCCTTTTGTGTTTCACAGAAGAAAGAAAATCAGATGGACTCAGAATGACATAAGGTAAGATACATGATCCTTGCATTTTCCATTTTTTGGGCGAAGTGTCCTTGTAAGAATCAGAATGTCACACACTGAACAGCAGGAATTCCTGTGTGTCCGGCTGAAAGAGAGGTGTCAAACATCCTTGACCTGAGTGGAGGAGTGTAGGGGGAGTGTGATGATGGCCCGCTCAGGCTTGAGTGAAGGCCTTGTTAAACGGGCCGGCGTCAAGGGTAGCACACCCGCCACTGGAGGATGGACGCCACGTCAATCCCACACCATTCTGCAGATCTCTCAGGGCAATCAGCGATACCTGATGCAAAGCAATCAGAAACAAAATGAAACCCTGTTTGCGTGTATTTTTTCATCAATTTAAATCAGCAGATTCATTTTCCCTTCCTATTTGCTGAACATGCATGATTGAAAGGCAGCGGTTTTCTCCTCTCTCCACGTGAGGTTAAACAGATTTTGAGATAGTTGTCTGCTAGACTGGCTTCCTGGGTATGTTTGTATTCCATTAGCCGGATCCAGAGCTCTGCATGTAGCTGCTGCAGTTGCTGAAGTATCTAAGACGGCCTTAACCTCTTTCCTCACCCTTTCTCTATTATGCAAATTTGTCCGGGCTCTATGGATACGGAGTCTGATCAGGGAGTAATTTTCTCTGGCCCTCTCTAGTGTTTTCATTGAAACAAATAGCCACTGCTGGCGTAATGGAAAACCGGTGGTTGCATAATGCTGTTAAGAGATGCATTGCTAACAATATCATATGTCAAGGTTTGTGAGGGTGTTTTTTCTGTTTTATTGTCTGAAGATGCTATAAGACTTTGTATAAAATGCTTAACCCTCTGTCATTGTCTTGGAAATGGTTTCCTATCTGCTTCGTAAGCACAATACAGATGTATGCAGTTCTCGGTCACAGGCACAATGATGTGCGATGAAATACTATGCACACAAGACGATGCTCGCTTTAATTTAAACTTAAGTTAACAAAGTGTTCTGTAACAGTGACAAAGGGAATAGGGCAGGAATGACAAGAACACAAGAAAGTGGCAAAGACGGGGGCTTGATGTTTGATCTGGTGCATTTTCACATGAATGAAAATGCAAAAGGGAAATAAAGCATTCTGCAAGGTTGAGGAAAACAACTGTTGTCACGAAACCCAGGGTTGCACATCTTTTGCCCAGAGGAAAAGCGGCGAGCGGAGATTTACCTGAAAGGCAATAAGAGAGAAGCCCATTTTATTCTGGTTAGGATCTTTCAACCACAATCAATTCGGCCTGTCACCATAAATAATGGGGGTCATGGAGAGCTGTGAGGTGCGTTGTGTACACTGTTACAGTGCGGTTTTGCCAACACTTATTTTTGCATTTGAAATGCATGTACGTCAAATTTTGCCCATAGTCATTTTTCAAATCATCCACTTTGATAAGCACCCCAGCTTTATTATTGGAGGAGAGTTGTGTGTAATTAGATTAAAAGTACATCACCTAAAGGCTGTGCTGTGGTTCATGTGGATGTGCTAAGCTCCTGGTCATCAGATATGTCACCGATTGCACAGGGGTACAATTTTGCCAGTGGCACTACACATTGATGTTAGAGATACAGTCCTCCCGTTCTCACACAGACTCACTCGAGAGACCATGATTATATCCTTATATGACATGGTCTATGATTGAGCAGAAGAATATCAATATTTGATGCTGTTTATTTGTGAATATTGCATTTTTTTTAGATACTATTCCTTTCACACATTTTTTTTTCTTCTGTGTATTCCTCTTCTCTACATTTATATGGCACATAATAAACACATGATAAAGAGTCCTACTGTATGCAAGGTAACAGTTTTGACAGACAGTGTTTCAGATGGTCTAAAAAACACTCCCTTCACTATTTTTATTGTTATCAGAGTTTAGGCTTTGGTGCAGAAACAGATTAGAAAAATGGTTTCAGCCAACTGTCAGACAACAGCGACATTTTATGAATGGCATTTTCAAAAAAATCACTTGGAGCACCTAAGTTAATTACTAAATACCAAATGCAATAAACTAATAATTGGATAATTAGGCACAATTCGCAAAATATGTCAGCATCAATTCATAATAGAGATATGAAATCCAGTTATTACATACAATAGTGTTGAAAAGCAATGTGAATCATGTTGCTCCAAAATTGTCAGGAAGCATGTACTTTGAAAAGGTATTTACAACTAAAACAACACTCAGCTAACAAAGTAAACTAATCTGAGAGGCTAGCTAAGATACTGTTGGATAATTGAACATACTGACTTTGTATTTGTACCTTCTGTTTTACCTTCTGTTATTTGACTTAGCAGCTATGCAAAGATTAGCTTGACATTTGTTGCAAGAGCACTCAGAATTGTTTCATTTCTCAGTACTCTGAGATAAAAAAAAAAGGAAAAAAAAAGGCTGACTTGCTTATAGCTAGTTTAAGATGGTCTTCCAGACAGGCCAGATTTAGGGAAAAAAACAGCTTACAGAACAGTCTGATCAAGCAAGGAGATCAATTTTTTGTTTTTGCAGGAAAGTGCATTACTGCATAAGGGAAATGTGATTTAAAATATTTGTGCATTGATTCTGTTGAAATGACATTCAACTGAAAATGTTGAGGGTTCATGGCTCTCATGTAAACCAAATACCGAAAAAAAAAAAAAAACTCACAGATGTACAAAAAATATGATCAGGGCAGAGCTCAGGGACAAATGACAGGCACAATCTTCCAGTTGCAAGGTGAGAATTCAGCACTGATATTTTAAGCAAATAGCATACATGTGTACCACAAATGTATTCTTTTTCTTTGTTCTGGGAAATGGAAAAACGCTATCTACTGTGTCTCCTGCTCCCAGACACACATTCGCACACTTCTTTTTTCCCCTGCACTGAACACAACAGAGAATAAAGTATACATTTCTATTAAAAACTCTTTCTGACTAGAAAGCTTACTGTTTGACATACTCATCTTCCAGCACAAAGCATGCGTGAAGTACAAACAGTAAAAGGGGTGAAGCTCTGTAACTTTACAGTTGAAAGAGCCTGGCTTTTTTTTGTATGGAATTGTGGTATGTCTTTTGCAAGGTTTCAAGCTTCCTATTACTACAGCAACTTGTATAAAAGAGTCTACAGATGCCTGAACCTCTCAGAATGGCAAACAATTTTCATACAGCACCTTTTAGCAACTTTCAGTCTTGATATAAATGAATTCTCTCTTCTACTGTCAAACAGTCTGTAGTTTCAGTTGATAGTTGCTAATCATATCTGGCATGTCTTTCAACAGGTCTTGCACCTTCTAGCACCACACCTTTGCAAACTGGCCCATGGAGATTGAAAATTCCCTTATCATTGTCAGGAAAGCTCATGTTTAATACAAGACTAAATTAATAATAGAGTGGCTCAAGAACAAGTGTAAATACCCTGCAATGACCCTGTCCAAGCTGTGTTCTGGATGCAATCCAGTGTATAAGTATCCTCTGACTAAACTAAAAAAAACATGTATACAGTATGTATACAGTCAGGTAAAAATAGGTCTGAATTACTTTAGTCCTAGTAGAATGGATTGATATAATTAAGCTGTAGTCACATGAACCATCCTTCAACTCATTTTCAGTAATATTAATTTGAATGTACACAATCTGGAATTTCATGTGAGGGTAAAATATTTCCTTACACAGAGTTTGGAATAGATTGGTTATGCAAATTCACCTTATATATGAATGGGTGCCGCCAGAAAGAGAGTCCAAACAGCTGATTAAGACATCACAATAATCCACAAGTAATCCACGTCTCCAGTCCATCAGTTAACATCTTGTGAAGTGAAAAGCTGCATCTTTTTAAGAAACAAATCCATCAAGACATTTTTAACTTCTTGACAAAATGTACATTTTATTTGAACTATTCCTTTAAGATCTAGTTATGAATTATAAATGTACAAAGGATTTCTTTTAACATCAAAATAAGCTTGCAGGCTGTGTTCTTTAAAGTGAGATAATGGTAAAATAATGAAATGGATATAGGTGTTCGACTGGTTAGCATGGTTCATTCAGACATGAATTGTAGATGCCATAACTACACCATTATGTGTAGAAAATATCCACCTCCATTGACAGCCATTGAAAAATAGCTGTGTATTCAGACATAAAAACATTTTTAGCAGGCAAAGTAGATGTTTTACCAGTGAGAGATATTTTGGAGGGCTCTCAAAGCGTGAAATGGTCTTATATTTTGTGCTGTCTGCATGCATCGGCAGGATAGTCGGTTGTGAGGCTTTGTTTGACTTTTTTTGTTCTAGCACATATTTCACAAGAACCATACATTAGGTGCTTGCTTACCACACTACCTTAATACCTTTGGTGAAAGTTTATTCTGTTATTGATGTTTATTTTTTTGTTTTTCTCCAGAGTAGGTGTCTCTCTTGCTGTTGGATTCTGGGTAAACGTAAAGGGTAAATGTAGTTCACAAATCCAGACTTGTTTTACCTACAGAGCACAGATTCAGGGCCGTGCACAGACCTTTTGAGGGGCATGTGCTGAAAATGAAAAAGGGCACCCCCCACCCTTTTTTATATCAAGATTATTTAGTAAGCCTGCATAAAAGGAAGAAATGGTCACATCTTCATAACAAATTCAATAACACAAAATAATAGTCGCAAAAGCTTTAGATTTATTCACGATTAATAACAACCATAATAATATATTAGATAATTAGATAATATAGATAAACAGGGTCTTAAGGGCTTCTTTAAACCTAATTACAACAGCAACCTTCTGAGAGCCATGTGCATTAAAGGGACAATAAGTAACTTTTTAGGTATTTTATTATCTAACATCAATATTTTTATTCATAAATATGCCCTCAATGGTGTACAAATACCTATGCCAATGTTTAAACTAATCCTTGTAAATGAAGAATTTATTATCTTTATATACATGGGACGGGTAGGTTGACGGAGGCTTCCATGTAGTTCCGCCATCTTGCAAAACTATAATAGCAGAGAGGGACAAAAAGTACTAAGCCAACGCGTTTCCACAGCGCGTTTTCGGTCAGAGCCAGAAACGCAGGTGCAGAGCAGTGAGAGGCGCTTGAAACTGCACCGGCAAGTTTAAAAGTCTGGATTGCATTCTTATTATGGACCATACATATGCCGCGCCACAGGAGAAGAAAACATCGTCGCCAAAACAGTCAAAAATAGAACGTAAAAGGAAACGTGACCGTAGATTACAGAAAACAAGAGTTAATGTCGGGGAAGCTTTTCCTAGGTGGAAAGAGCTAATGCTTGATAAAGATTTCAAAAGAGACGCTGAAGTGGCCAGTTTTCTTCTCGACAGGTAAGTCAGTGTTACAGTCTATATTATAATGTTTTTTTTATATCTAACAATGCATATAATTCAGAAAATATAACGAATAAATTAGACATAACTACTAATTACAATATTTCATGTTTTCCACAGTCAGTAATTCATACTGTAACATTCGTTTGTTTGTTGTCATGTTGCAGTTTGTTTGAAATAACACACCTGTTCACCTGAAGGAAAACTCGACGAAGTGCTATTAGAAGACATCCTGTCAAAGCTTTTTGGTACATATCGCCTACCGTAGATGCAACGCGCATTTGAAAAAGCGAGGCGCTGGAGAGCAAAATTAGTTTGAATGCAAAATACAATTTCACCACTAGATGGGAGTAATTCCTACTCAGTGTCCCTTTAAATTTTTTTTTAAAAGATTCAAACATTCACTGATGCTCCAGAAGGAAACAAGATGCATTACGAGCTGGGGGGTGAAAACTTTTGGAATTTGAAGATCCATGTAAATTGTACCTAATTTGTGTACCAGGAAACATACAAGTATCTTCTGTTGCTTACGAAGGGCAGAACTAAATGGAAAACAATTATATTCCAACAAAATAAGAAAAATCTGGCCATCTTCATCGTGTTCAAAAGTTTTCACCCCCCAGCTCTTAATGCATCTTGTTTCCTTCTAGAGCATCAGTGAATGTTTGAATCTTTTTAAATAGTTGTGTTTGAGTCCCTTTAATGTCCTCAGTCTGAAAAGATGTATCTCAAAATCATACAGTCACTGCTGGAAAGGTTTCAAATATGCAAAGATGCTGGAAAACTGAAGAATCTGCAGGACCTTAAAGATTTTTCTGAAGAACGCTGCTCAGTTTAACTGTTCAGAACAAACAAGGGACTCATGCACAACTATCACAAAACAGAAAGACAGCCGAGGATCATCAGGTTACAGAACACAGTACTAAGAACCAAGGGTTCCCAAACTTTTGAGGGGGTTATTTTAATAATTTCAGCAATTCTTTTGTCTTGTGGACTAAATGTTAATATCTTTTATGTACAATATCTTACTCAGGACAGTACTAAATAAAAAATAACATGCATTTAGTATGATCTCTCTTATTTTTTGAAAATTACTCATATTTTCACAGATTCTGCAAGGGGTGCCCAAACTTTCGATCCCCACTATATATAGACGGAGCGCTCAGTTTTTCCTTTGGTAAAATGCATTTGGCCAAAATCGCATTTTATAAAAGATGAAATGCTACTGTATGCACAGGCTATTTAAGTGTTGGCTATGTATCGGCTATGACTAGATGGCAAATGCTAGCCCTCTCTCTCAGGCGACGTCCCACATGTCTGTGTCAGTGAGTCAGTCAAACATCAAATAAATAAAATATGAGCCTTTATAGACATAGTGTTTAGTAGTACATATTCAAACAACAAGATATTTATTTACCCTTCCCAAAACTTTGTTCAGCTCAGCTGTTGTCTACTGTGCGGCTGCTGTGGAACTTCAGTTGGTTCAATGAATATAGAGGGGGCGGAGTTCAGCTTGGTGACAGCTTGAGGATCGAATAAGATTTACACAAGCTCGTTTTAAGAACTTTCTTTTACTAAATATTTGTAAATAAGACGTAAAGGGTGTCCAATAGCATTGATTAAAACAAACAAAAAAAAAAAACACCAATAAAAGGGCACTTCGGAGTGTAAGGGCAAAAAGGGCATGTGCTCTGCGCAGGTTGAGCCCTACCTGTGCACGTGCCTGCACAGATTCTAAGCCATGTTGATAATATAGACGTTCAAAATCCTTGTAAGTGATTTATAGAACTCTATATAATTATATATATATATGTGTAAATATATAGGTTACTGTTCCATACATGTAGGAATATTTATGCAGCAATTCTGTTGAGGCAGCAATGTTGACAATCAATGGGTAGACAAATCTTACCACACGTAGCATTTAATAGCTTCTTGTCAGCCGGCATAATTATAGTGGAAGGAAAAAGGATTGCACGGTGCTCTGATACATTTGCATTATCCTGAAAGTCTGGTGTTTTATAGGTCAGGTGTTTTCCCTCCGTGACTCTAATTCGATTAAAGTGGGCCTGGTTCAATTACCCATGCTGTTACAAACTCTGGAAGATCTCATTATAGTGCAAATATTGACCTGAGCCACTTCTCAAGATAACCCTAGCAAATACAGACGTCATTGTTTATTTATTGAAGCTAACACATTTCATTTTGAGGCACATTTTGCAAATGTTATATCATTGTATGTTAAACATGGCCACGCAACAGTACGCTAGTCGTTGTCAAAGTTGCCATAGCGAGTTAACACTTGGATAGTTAGAGTGGATTAGTTGCTTAAAGAATAGCAAGTAAGTCATAGTATTTCATCCAGATAACGTTTTCCCATTTCACGTTTGAAATCCCAAGGCTGCTACTAAAGATTAGTGATGTCTTTGGTATTATTTCCAGCTGAGCACAGATAACTTCACATACTGAACGTTTTCAGCCACTTGCAGTTTAGGATCTGCAGTTAATGCAACTAGCAGATTGTTAATGGTAGGAAACAACAGAGACATCTGTAATGGCTCTCTGTCATCATTTTCAAAACAATGACCTTGATTTATGTTTGCTTTCTGGCTGCTAAAATGGTTTCTATTAATTCTATTGTAGAAGTACACTTTAGAATACTTTTTAAAAGATTACTTGTTACAGAAAAGAAAAAGAAAAAAACTTTTAAAGTAACTTAAGAACTTAAACTTTAAAACTTTTGAACTTTAAAATGCACTTTAAAATGTCTACAAAGTACACTTTTTAAACATGTACTTAAGAAACATAGTCATAAAAGAGTGTTCTAGTTCGTTAATATTCTATACACACACACACACACACACACACACACACAGTATTTATGAAGAGTTCCAAAACGCGATAAACACCATTAATAAATAAAATAAATGAAAATTAGTTTCTGCCGAAATTAGTATTTTTTCTGATGGATATTGAAAAGTTATTTTTTAATTTTACGTGAAATGTGATATTCACAAAGTTATTAGGTCATGTTTTATCCCTTTTTTTCATTAATAAATAAAATAAATGAAAATTAGTTTCTGCCGAAATTAGTATTTTTTCTGATGGATATTGAAAAGTTATTTTTTAATTTTACGTGAAATGTGATATTCACAAAGTTATTAGGTCATGTTTTATCCCTTTTTTTCCAAACTGTGACACTGCAGTCTCCCTTTTTTGCAGAATGCAATATATCCTCTCAACCAATCAAAGCACACCATTCCACACACTCTAGACCCCCCATCCTCAAATCTTGCCCTGGAGGTCCAATGCACTGCAGAGTTTAGCTCCAACCCTGATCAAAGTCACCTGTCTGCGATTTTCAAATGATCCCAAAGACAGTGATTGGCATTGATTAGCATGCTCAGTTGTGCTTGATTAGGGTTAGAGCTAAACTCTGCAGGAAAGTGGATTTCGAGGTCCAGATTTGAGGATCCTTGCTCTAGACTATGATGGCGGCACTTTGAATACACTCCACATCTTAGTTTTACTCCTCTACTTTGTACTTTGTGATCAACAAACCAGGACTGCACGATAAAATCACATATGATTGTCATGTGCATCTCGTAAGTAAAGCCGGTTCTGTGATTAATAGTACCGGTAAATCTCCATCACTTGCTTTCAGATGGAGCAACATTTAATACACAAAGCAGTAGATCACTTACAAGCTACGCTTCTAATGTGATATTGTTATTCATGTTCTTGTTCATGATGAAATTTAATTTTATTGCTGTAATTAATTTATAGCGTTAACAAGATGACCCATTGAATTCATGTTGGAAGTGATGGTAGATCATGAGAGCAGTTATCCATCAAAGATCATCAACTGAAAGACAGCAGCATTCAAACCTGCCACATTTCCTTCTTAAAGGAAATGTATTAAAATTAATTTATTTTTAGTCCAGTGCCTGTATATAAGAATAGTATTGACCAAGTTCAGAGGTTGTTACTGTATATGTGGATCAACTTACCATGTTGTGCATTTTCATCATTTCCAATATGAAAAATAACTTTCATATTGATTCAATGGATTATTGCATTTTCAGAAAAAAAGTATCATGGATTTATTGCATTTTGGGGAAAAAATAATAACATTTTATAATAAATCTATCAAAATCAAAACCTGGATTTAAATGTTTAATGCTATTATAACCTAAAGATGCTATGTGAAAGTTTGAAACAGAAAATAGTGGTTTTCATCTAGCCACTTTCTTGGTAAAGAAAACACTCAAATTAATCAAAATGGATTTATTATGTTTTGGAACCAAACTTTTCATATATATATATATATATATATATATATATATATATATATATATATATATATATATATATATATATATATATATATCTTAGAGGTGGGCATAGATAAATATTTTTAATCTAGATTAATCTCACTTTGATCTTGAAATTAATCTAGATTAATCTAGATTAAAATGGCTCATTCGAATTCTGCCGACGGCATTCAGAATATGTATGTTACCCAAATAAAATTGACAAACAGTAAGTCTTTGAGAAGGGGTTTATCAAGCTAGATGGTGCATTAGAAATGTACATCTCCTGTTTCCAAAATGCATCACAAACTGCTTGAAAAAGCTGTAAACTAATTCCACATTGCACAAGCGGGGACCCGGTGAAGGTTGTACCAGTGGGCCATGTTTGAAATAGTCTAATTTGTATGTTCGTTTATTTTTATTTATTTGTGCTATTTACACAATGTTCAAGGTTTTTTCAAGTTTGTAGGTGTCAAGGTACAGAAACTAAATAATTAAATGTAAAAAAGCACTGGTTAGCTTTCTATATTAAAATGCTCAACAATCAAACCTACATTTATTCAGACACCTTCAACATTTCTCACATTATTACAGTTTTGCTATATATATCAAAAAATATATCTGGTGTCTGAATAATTTTGGGTTTGACTGTTAAAACTACAAAGTAGTCAAGAGCAGTGAGTGATTTTCATTTTCATTTTCTTGGATTAACATTACAGCAGCCAGTAGCTAAATTAGGTGCGGTCACTTTAAGAGACGATGAACGCATCCAATATAATACACATCACATTTGTTTCCTCAACTGTTTACTTTCACTTAAGAAATAACTGACAGTTTTTTTCAAGCATAATTTCCAAGGTGGACATTTTGACATATTTCGTATGTATTTGTCGGCACTAGAGCAAAAATAAGCAAATTCGATGTTCAAGTGTTTTGATCAAAACACTTGAAAATGCTTGTTTTTAGCGTCTCGAGACGCCTTTTTCTGTGCGAGCCCTGAACACCAGAACACCGTGGTGTTGAATTGGTCTCTTTCACATCTTGTTGTTTGTTTCAAACTGCGATTTGTATTTGTTCGTTCCGGTGCAGGAGGGACTTTGAGGAGAACTTCGCAGAAGAGAGCTCGGTTCAGTGTCGCTGTCCATTAGGCTGGCCTCAGCCAGTCGGTTATATAAAATATCAAGGTGAAAGTCATCATAGCTCGCTTAGTATAGACCCAGCTCCCAACCCAACTTTGAGAATAGATTATCGGCGATATTTTTTTTATCGCCCGATAAGAGTCTTGCGTTAACGCAGCACTTTAACGGCGATAACGGCCCACCACTAATATATATATATATATATATATATATATATATATATATATATATATATATATATATATGAGTTGAGAAAATATGACACATTCTGAAGAGCAAGTGTCAGATATGAGCTTGAAAAGCTCCAGAAACATAGTTATATTTGTGGTCAAACAATGGGATTTCTAGCTTAGCCTTACTGGTGATCATTGTCAAACATGTCAGCCATGGTGTCTGTCTTAAAATACCCTTGATACATGTTTCCATGGAAGAGCAGAGAGTATGTCCTGCAGCGTTCAGCTATCTGTAGTCATTCTTGAAGGCCAGAGTCACACATCCAGATTGATTGTGGATAGCGCTATCATCTCCGTCCATCTAGAACTCAGGGGAAATCACAGCTTGTTCTATCAATCAGAGTGAGGAACCGTTTCAACTTGTTCTGTGCCTCAGTGGTATTTTAGGTCAGATTTTTCACTAGTTGCCATCTATGCAGAGATTGGGCTGGAAGAGAAGTGCACTGCAGATCCATGTCCATTTCAAACAAACCTGACATTTTCAAGTCTCAGACAATCTAATTCCCATAAAAACTAATTCTGTAACTTAACTTGATTTTTTTTCTTTTTTATTAATGTTTCTCTGATCCTAAGGGTTGTTTGTTAGATTGTGATGGATGATAGTGATCAAACGGCAGTATTTACTTCAGCAAGAGGCAAACAAAAAGCAACATTGGAGTTGTCCCAGCAAATCCGGTCCATTAGGCCTGGACATGCAGCAGGGAATCTTTTATGTCATGCATTAAAGTGGCAATTAGCTTGTGGTACTCAATGTTCAGATTTTTTGACGTTGTTTTTTCCCCACAATGGATGAAATCCATTTTAATGACAGGAACTAACTCTCTGGGTTTTTATGAACCGCCTACATGCTCTTTGATGCATAAGCACATTGTTACAATGGAAGCCTGATTACAGGAAAATACATCACATTGTGCGCTGAAGAAATGCAGAAGCCTAAATGACTAATACTGTGCGGAAAACCGTCCTAAAAATTAACTGCAGTAGGCAATGAATGTTTTACTTAGTGAAGTATATTAATACCTTGACTGGAAGAGAACATATTGATTTTAGTTTTTCTGACTCTGAAATGATTGCATTAGGCTGCACTTAAAAACAAACAAACCTGTGGCTACTTTTGGCTAACAGACAAAAAGTCTGTGGCTATTCATATCTGTCTCTCTGTCTGTCTGTCTGTTTACTCTATCTGTCTGCCTGTGTCTTTCATCAAATACAGTATTTTACTATTTTATCTACTATAACACTATTCATTCCTGGGATACTAAGATGCTGATTTGGTGCTCAAGAAAAATTATTTATTTTCCTGAGAACTTTTGTTTAAACTGTGAAACATTTTTTTTTCTTTTTTAAAAATATTTGTTCTTCACTGTAATGAAATGCATCATTGCTAAATAGAAGTACATTAAAATATACTGTACATTATATACTAACAGTAGTCTTAAAAGTCTTTTACAATTGAAAACAGATATGCCTAGTCCATCAATTCAATAATTTTTTAATGAAGATTATATATATATATATATATATATATATATATATATATATATATATATATATATATAATAGTTGTTAAAGGGTACATAACATACACAGTTTCACCTAATCTCATGTTAATCTTGAGTACCTATAGAGTAGTACTGCATCCTTCATACAGTACAGACCAAAAGTTTGGACACACCTTCTCATTCAAAGAGTTTTCTTTATTTTCATGATTATGAAAATTGTTGAGTCACACTGAAGGCATCAAGGGCTTTTTGACCAAGAAGGAGAGTGATGGGGTGCTGCGCCAGATGACCTGGCCTCCACAGTCACCGGACCTGAACCCAATCGAGATGGTTTAGGGGTGAGCTGGACCCCAGACTGAAGGCTTAAGGGCCAACAAGTGCCTAGCATCTCTCGGGAACTCCTTCAAGACTGTTGGAAGACCATTTCAGGTCACTACCTCTTGAAGCTCATCAAGAGAAAGCCAAGAGTGTGCAAAGCAGTAATCAAAGCAAAAGGTGGCTACTTTGAAGAACCTACAATATGACATATTTTCAGTTGTTTCACACTTTTTTGTTATGTATCAGAATCAGAATCAGAATCAGAATGAGCTTTATTGCCAGGTATGTTTACACATACGAGGAATTTGTTTTCGTGACAGAAGCTCCACAGTACAACAGAATGACAGCGACAGAACTTAAAACACATAATAAAAGAATAAAAAATACAAATAAGTAGATAGTGAATGACAGTATACAAATTGACAATTGTAGGCAGGTATATTACAAAATGCAGTTATGTATGTACATGTGTATTATGTGCAAAATTTAAGTGTATACTAAGTATGTGTGTTAGATAAATAAAGTGTATGTGTATATAAATATAAAGTGTAGTGTGTTCGCCGTTATTATCAGCTGTTCATAAGATGGATTGCCTGGGGGAAGAAACTGGTCCTGTGTCTGGTCGTTCTAGTGCTCAGTGCTCTGTAGCGTCGACCAGATGGCAACAGTTCAAAGAGGGAGTGTGCAGGATGTGAGGGGTCCAGAGTGATTTTGACTTTTTCTCACTCTGAATATATATTAATATAATATATATATAATTCCATATATAATTCCACATGTGTTAATTCATAGTTTTGATGCCTTCAATGTGAATCTACAATTTTCTTAAAGAAAACTCTTTGAATGAGAAGGTGTGTCCAAACTTTTGGTCTGTACTGTATATCCAAAAAGTCTTTAGTTTTATCATTTTTATAAAAGAAAAATACAGCTTTCCGATTCTTTCCGTAAAAGGCCGAATGCAATTGTACTTCCATAAATGGGCTCTTTTATCACAGGGACGGCTCCATGTTTTAATAGCAAACGATGTGCAAATCCAGCGTTGACTTGGGCCTTGTTTATAAAACATTCATCACTCAAATGACCAGAACACACAAACGCGCTTGATACACTCCATTGCTGCCCAGGAAAAACAAACTGCATCCTCTGTTCATGTAACGCTGGGTTCTTGGGGAAGCTGAACTCTGTAAACTTTCCCTCCAAAAATTCACTTATTTGGAGGCATTCTCGAACAAATCCTACGCAGCGCTGCCGACGATTTTGAAGCGCGTTGATGTGCACAGTCTCACTCTTCTCTGGGCAATGTGTGTGTGCGGGTGTGCTTTTCCACGAGAAGTGCTCATTTAAGGACTTTAGTTCTTGTCTACGTCATTAGATCCAGGATCGAAAAAAACTGCCGAAACTTGTACCAACCAGGAACTAAGATTTTCGGCACAGAAATTCTCAGTCATTCTTCTAAATTATTTTTTTAAACTTTGACAATGTTTAGCATGAGAATCCATCTCTTTAACACTGTGAACAACTCTGAATACACGAAACACCATTGTACCCCCCCTTTAATGTAAAGTGAATATGGTCTAATCAGTTGGATTGAATAATCAGTTGGGCTTCAGAAAAGCGCTGCTTGTTTTGTGCAGCAGGCTCTGATTATTAACGCCTACCTCCATGAAGTCAATATAGTGTTATGTGTCTACGTGCATCATGATTGAGTTTGTTTCTTCATCTCCTTTGCTTAATCTTGTCACGCAGGAATAGATTATCCTCGTTTAGGGGCACAAAGTGTTAATTTCTTATCAGAATCACTTAATTACCTTTGGCCTCTGCTCTCACTGTAAACTAAGGGCAGTTCAACTTAGACACAGCTGATTGGTTTCTTTGTGAAGGGAGTAAATCATAATGAAAAAAGGGATCGATGCAAATGAAAGTGCAGGCTCTAAACATGCTATTGAGTTCTATTAGCCCTGCAAAATTGCTTCCAGGACAGTACGTATTGAGCTTCCTCTGCTACACAAAGCCTGTTTCATTTTTTCCCTTGGGCTCAGATGATATTTGGTCAAAACTAAAGAAAGCATTAATTCCAGGAGAGCTTGGATATTATTTTGTCAATCTTTTGAAAAAGTCCAAAACTGTGATGGATAGTCAGCACAGTCAAAGCGAACTACTTGTTTTGCTAACAGGGTTTTGAACTAGATGATGTTTTCAGCATCTTTTATGATGTTATGTACTATAAGTACTGTATTTTCTCTTGGAATCATGAATTGTTTACAATATATAAAACAAGTAATGATTTCAAATTAAAGAACAGCTCTACATCTTGAAATAAATCAAATAAAAAAATAAATATAAAAAATCTTCCGAATTGCAAATATGGCCTAATATTTCATAATTAGACAATAAAAACTTTCCATCACATACATACATAATTTCCATATTTTTTCTTCAAATTATGTTTACATTTTGATGCCCTTATTAAAATAAAAGCAGTCAAATGTCAAAAATGTGAATACATTTAACTACAATCTGCAAAATAGTGCCAAAATATACGTAAATCAGCCATTTAATTTTAAGAACTGAACTTTTAACTTTTATGTAAAGTTTAAGAACTTTACATAAACAGGTTTATAGATAAATAAGCTTTTCCCCTACAAACTCTGTAATTTTCTGTTAGTTTTAGGATTTAGTGAATCACCCACAGATGTAGCAGAAAACATCTGGCTCATGTTTGCACTTTCTTCTGTCACTGATCATATTTGTAATTTGAAGTCAAGTTTTCAAAAGCATTCATACATGAAAATCTGCTGGGAACTGAACACAGTTGTAACCTGACTCAGAGAAAGAGATGAATCATGTCTCTGCTTTTCTGGTGATCAAGTGGTAGTACAAGACTTCTTCACTTTACAAATGGTTGTCGAAAAGCAAAAAAATGCTATGAAATCTGATTCCGCACCCCAAAATTATTACGAAAAAAAGTACTGGATTTCATTCAGAAAATATGATGCAGGAATGTGTTATCACACATATAAACGCTTGCTTAGAAAAGCTGCCAAAGTAATATAATTCAAAGACAAAAGCAATGAACAGATATTACAAAAGTTGCTTTAGAAGTCAAGACTATTTGTTTTATGTATGTGTTCAACTTAGAAATGATTTTTAGATGAATGGTTTTATTCTGAAGTCTATAACATGATATTCACATTTGCAGTAGTTAAAAAAAAAATTTGCCACTGGGGAAGTACAGTTAAAATCCTTACATTTAAAAGGTACTTTTGGAACTTATTTACCCTAAAAAGATACATATTATTACTTCAAATGTGCATATTATTACCTAAAGTGTGCATATTTGAACCTTAAAGGTTTAAAAAACGTAAGGTAAGGTTTTCTTACCTTTAGAAATATTATCGCCCCACTGACAGACTTTAACCTTTTTTTTTTAAAAAGTGTTGCATACCATAATAAAATATAAGCAGTATATACTTTTGCTCGGAGTATGCCATTATGGTATTTACCAGCAAGGGCACATTAAACCAGCCAAATTTGGGTATTTTGGTAGTTGCAGGATTCCTTATTATGGGATTTGCGTGCAGGTCAGGGAGCACAACTAAACGCGTTTTATTCTTATACTTAATCACAATAGATTAACACATTAAATGGACAGCCCTAGTTTCAAGGTTCCCATTATTTGGAGATTATCTGTCTGGACGAGATAGTTGCAACATGCCATTTAATTCAAAAGCAAATGACAAACAGGACTTAAATGCTTCTACGATCATTCATGATAAATAGTGTCATTTAACAGATGCCTTTTCATATTACAACTACTTTTCCCTCTCTCTTTCTCTCTCTCTCTCTCTCTCTCTCTCTCTCTTTCACAGCTCTTCCCCTGTTGAGAGGTAGACCACCATGTTGTCAGTGTTTCATGTTGAGCATGCTTCTTTCCCCTGTGTGAACTCTGATTTTCTTTTAAGTGGTTTTTCCAATCCTTTTATACCTCATCCCTCCTTACATGTCCCTCTAGATGGCTCTGAATTAAATAGTTCATTAGCATTTCATACATCGACGCAACAATCCCCGTGAGGACCCAAGGAAGTACATGGGCGATATTACAACACAGGCTTTTATATTATTCTCTTATTGTTGATTGAGGGTTCATTAGAGAAAAACTAATTACAGGTTTTAATTATCATCTTTTCTCTATTAATGCTTGTCTGATTTCTAAAATGACTTTTTTGGACATTTTATTAATAGTATCATTGGTATTACAGTAACCATTTTAACATACTTGGCTTATTTTTTTGTCGTTTAGTAACCATAAAGTCCTTACTGTGTATATTTTGTGCATTTATTCTTACTAATAAGCATTATCATAATGCGTTTATATGGTACTCGTGCTATAAATGAATGTGCTGTTTGGTTATTTTCTAATTGTACCCTTAGGTGCTGATGCTGTAACATTATTGGCCATGCGTCTCTTTAATATACCATACATGCTGCCTGCAGCATGGTCAGAGACAACAATATGTAAATCTGTTTATCCAGGTAAAGCCCAGCAGAGCGCCTATGACAAGTCATTAGTTCCTGTTTTTTAATTAACAGGTTTTGGTGAGGAAGTTTAGCTTCACACTTCTGAATGTAATTTGTATTTTCATTGTGTTAATAAGTTGTGTCTTTAATTACCTCATGATTGTGTTCAGAGGCGTCCTCTCTGCTCCTGTGAGAAACTACAGCACTGTATTACTCGCCTCAGTGCATGTTTGATCCTCTTTGTTCAAATGTGATCTATCAGCCAATTATGAAGGCTTGATCAGCCTTGTTGTTAACACACATGGGTGTTCATATATGCTTTAGAGGATCTATGCTTGTTCTGGAACTTTCCAGTCCATTTCCATGGATCTGGTTATCATAGACCGACAGCTGTCTTTTACTAAAAGTTGATCAAAATGATGAACTATGTCTGATTGTTCACTTTATTTTGTGCCTTATGATGAGTAATGCAAATCATGCAAATTGCTTGCTTGTGTGTAAAACCATATACATTTATGAAATGCTACTCATAGACCAGGGGCCTGTACCATGATGGCAGCAGAACAAATTCAGAGTTACAGGATTAGTTTTGAGTTGACAAAACCAAACCTCTCCAGTCCGGCTTTGTTGGTACCATGATGCTGATCATCAACTTTCTTTGTCAACTCAGGCTTTGATCCTGAGTTTGTGGAGCGCGTGCACATGAATATGTGACATCACTGGTCCAATCATGGCCTTGCAATACAAAGCAAGTTTGATTTACTTTTCGTGAGAGATCTATAAAAGATAAATAATAATATGAATCACAATAATTATATAAATCATAAAAAGACTCAGTAATTCATGTGTCACTTCTCTCACATCTGATTGGTCCAGCTTCAGTTTGAGATCTCTAACCCAGAACATAACCTGCCCCGGAGCAGGTTAGCTGTGGAGTGTAAGTTACTACGGCAATAAGCGCAGCACCTAAAACCCAGGATTGGTGCAAACTAAACTGAAACTTACCTGGCTAGCCAAATAATCCGGCTTCATGGTACAGGCCCCAGAACACTGAAATATGAAACACGTCAAGGATAAAACAACAAGCTGAAAGAATTAATAGAAGAACAAACACTCCTTGTGTAAAAAAAAAAAAAAGAAAAAAAAAAGTACATTTTGAGATACTTAAAAAATTAAACACTTTAAAATTTTTTCACACAAAGACTACTTATACATTCAGTGTGAATTGAATACAATGTTACTGAATGAAAATGTATTATAGTTTAGCATTTAGCTGAACTTTAGAATGCATTTAGCTGACATTTAGAGTGCTTTTTGACTTAGAGTAATTAGGACTTAAGTACATCTTTATATGTAATTTCATACTTTTGTTGTCTTTGAAATGTTTTTCAAGTGTACAGTTGAATGTACAGACAAGCATTTATGGTAAACTAATGTTTAAAACTTTTTTCATTACAGTACAGTACATCACAGTATTTATGACGATGAAATTGCAATTTTAGACCTATTTATAATGGCGGTTTTTTAATGCAATGTTATTTTCCTATTGCATTCATTCATTCATTCATTCTTTCATTCACTTACTTTTTATTATAGTAAAGAAAAGCTTGAATTTTGGAATTTTAAGTTAATCACAATGAAGACACTACAAAAAAAAAAAAAAAAAAAAAAAAAAAACTGCAATGTAGTTAAACAAAGCAAATCTTTATTTTTGTTTTTCAACCTTATTTCAGTTTTCTTTTTAGTGCATGCATTAATTATGCAAACCTTCAAATGAGAAGTTTGATTCACTTTGACCTTTTAAAAAGCATTGGAAAACAATTGCGTTCAACCCATTTAAACCTGAAAATTAGCTTCACACGCGTGGCATGGTAAAGCATCTACAGCTTAAATGTTATCCTCCTTTAGAGGATTACTGAAATTCTGTAAATTGGTCAGGGTGGATTTGCAATTTTTGCTTGGTAATCAGTCCTATTTTCTCTGATGGCTTCTGTGTCTCTTCTTGTTCATGTAAATGAAAATAGCTGTCGGACGTTATCTGTTTATGAAAGCGGTCGGTGGTTTGGTAATAATGGTGTTTGTTCTTTATGTAGCAGCATACCTCTCCTCTACGGACAGAATGCTATTGTCACTCCAGAAATGTACTCTGAGAGGAATAAAAGATAAAAGGTGAAATAAATGGTTCCTCACACAAGGGAAATGCAGACACAGTTGTATAATGGCACTGTGTGATAAAAAAAAGAGAGAAAAAACGTTACAGGAAAGCTTTTCCAAACCCACAAAACAAAAGCACTTCAGAGGGTGTCATGTGAGTCAGTATGTTCACAGATAGTACCGTGCCCCGTGCATATGTGTCATACTCTTGTATGAATTTACAGGCGTTTATTTACATAACTCCGAGTTTTTTTGGGGGGGTCTCTTTTGTATCGTTTACTCATGTACTTTGTACTTGTGTAGGAAAATTGTTTAGATTACATCACAAGAGAGATTCGTAATGCAAATAATCAAAAACAGCACTTGACTCTACAATACTTGTACAGTACATACTTGTACAGTGACTAGGATATTTTCATGCTTTTTCAGCAGATAAAAATCAGTTATTTGAACATATCTATGTAAAACGCATTGGGAAATGTGTTCCCAGTGAATCCCAGTGTAGTGTCAGTGAATGAGTGCTGTAATATAACATATCTATATTTGTTACATATTATATCAGTTATGACTATAGTAGGAACATGAGTTAACCTTGATTCTGTGGTTTTTGCAGAATTAATCTTTAAAGAGCCAGTAAGATGAAAATTCTAAGCTTCCTATCACTGTTTATAAGTCCTGTACAACAGGTTTAAATCCATCCAAGGTTAAAAAACATTGTCATTTTGTCAGAATATCATTTTGAAATTACCTCAATTCTCAGAGATCCCCAAACGGTTCGCACGAAGCTGTTCAAAAGATTCAGCTTCCTTAAACCCCACCTTTCGGTAGCATACTCTGTTCTGATTGGTCAGTTTTGATTGGTTGTTCCGCACACAACTTCACGGTAAACAATGCGTTAGCATCTTTTGGGGGTGAATTATAATGTCTTATTCCTCTCACCACAAAGCAAACAGTAAAATAAAAAACTCAAGGGCATGAAATCAGTATATTAGCATGATTTCTGAAGGATCATGTGACACATAAGACTGGAGTAATGAGGCTGAAAATTCGGCTTTGGAATCACAGGAAGACATTACATTATAAAATGTTCTCAAATATAAAACAGCTATTTTAAATTGTAATTATATTTCACAATATTTCTGATTTACTCTATTTATTTGTCAAACAAATGAAGCCTTGGTGAGCATAAGATACTTCTTTCAAAAACATCAGTATGTACATACTAGTATGCTGTATTCAAAAACATTGTTTGGGCTATATAATGATAGGATTTAAGTTGATAGACATGTTCTCAATGTCAGGGATTATTACCTCCTGATTGAGCTATATTTGTTTTTATAGTTCATATCTGTATTTGACCTGCCAACATTTTCACTGGTGTGACCACATAAAAATATTTTCCTGATGTTTAGTGGATCAAGCTCTGAATTTGTGTTGTGATTCACATTATGGGAGTATGACGAAACACAGGCAAAATTATTATTATTAGTCATTTAACATTAGTGAAAGCCCATTTATTCCCAGAAGTGACCGGGTGCTAAGTGCTCTGCTCAAGGGCATGATGGCGATAGGGGATCCCACTGACTGTCAAGGTCATGCATGAGTCATTCCTACTGGGGTTTGAGCAAGAAACCTTTGATTTACCAACCACTGGTTTTCACAAACAAAAATGAGATTAACAATTTAAAGGAAACAGCTGAAGTTGTCATATGAAAAGCAGGGGCAAAGACAGGCAAAAGAGACATTTCTCTTTTTTTTTCTTATTAAAAGATCTTGCAGATGAATGTTGCAGTGCGGAAGCTGACAGCCCAGGGTCTGTATCTTTACAGCAGTAGCTGAGGTGAAATATTTAATTGAACACCCCTTCCTGCTTCACTGATCACAGCTACTGCTCAAATTTAACTTGTCCTGATCATGCCTCCATCACACTCGCCCTATCCCAACAGCATGTGAAGGCTGGAATTTGAAAGCTGTCAGGATATGCTCTCTTCTTCATCTCTCTCTCTCTCTCTCTCTCTCTCTCTCTCTCTCTCTCTCTCTCTCTCTCTCTCTCTCTCTCTCATCATTTCCCCTCTCTCTTTTCACTCTTTTTTTTCTTTGTCTGTTTTGAGAGATGAGAACACAGATTTTTAATGAATGGCAAGCATTTAAATGAAGGCCCCTTTACACACAGTTAACTCAAAACTGGAACCAGAGAGTGAGGCTGGAATTCTTTTATCGGAGTGTATAAATGCAGTTCATTTAATAGATAATTACAGTATTTATATTTGTATTTCTTTTCACTGTTTTAAGTTTAATGGAATGTTCTGTCATCATTTACGTATGTTGTTACAAATATTTTATTCTTCCATGGAATACAAGATGAGATATTTAAAATAATGACCATTCTTTTCAAAAGCCAACTCGAGCTTTCAAGCTTCAGAATGGAAGCAAGGGCACATAAAAAAAAAAATATATATATATATATATATATATGTCACTACATTTCATTTAGTTTTCAAATGCAGTTTGCGCTATTCATTCATTTTAATGCGGAAATATATATTAAAAAATAATGTTTTACTTCAGTTCTTTATTATAACGATTTGTCTAATTTCTCTTAAAACGTTAAGATGTATAACTGAAACTATGTTCAGCGTTTTTGTATCAAGGCGTCCAGTTTTGAACGTTATCAAATGGCTTATTCACTACACCCAAGGGTGCAACCATTTCCTCATTTTGCTGATGCATTGTGCTTAAGGCTAATAAATTAACTATAAATGGATGTCACTTAGCCAAATGATGCCATAAATATGTCATAACTGTGCAGTCTTTGCTGGTTGAGCTGCAGGAGAGTTTCAACATTATAGAAAGGCCAAAGCACAAGCAATGCTCTTCATATATCATCCAATCAACACTCAGGTTAATGACCAGCCATGGAGATACTGCCTCTGAAGAGTGGCCACTGGGTGCTTACATAGAGTGTGTTAAATCAGTAGAAATAATTGCTTTTGGAGTTTATAGACTTTGTTACTTTTAATATCCTAGTTTTTTTTTTTTTCTTGATGTACCACCATCATCTACTGTTTCTGTTGACCTTGCATTTTTCACTACAACATAATTTTTTATAGCAATTTCATTGAAAGATTTCTTCACTGAAAACACACACACATATTTACTGCACAAAACATAATTTAGGCAGAAAAAAGATTTTGTTAAGATTTCACTTTTAATTCAGACTTTGTTCATAGCCACAACATCAGAGATTCTGTAACCTAAATTTAGGGAACTTGCTAGCTCACACAATATTTAAAAATTTATGTTGTATCTTCTCTTCAATATCTCATTTGGCTCTTTTCTGCGGCAATAACATGGAGAGCAAATGAAAACATTCGAATTTGCTTTAGATAATTTCCCCTAAAGACAAAGGCTATATTAATCTCACATCCATCTTCTTAAAGTGAGATGAGTGAAGTTACAAACTGTGATCAGATTTGATTTGAAATTCCAGTCTACTATCAAAAGTTGAATATAATCTCAATTTCTCATTGAATTCTTAATAGAACAAATTATTTATCTGCTGTATGCAAGAATTGTTTATTGCAACATCACTGAGAACTTCATTGCTGCAGCGTCTGAGCAATAAAACGTTCCTCTGGCTTTCATTCTCACTCAGTACTATATCATAACACAATGAGAGCTCACTTTAGCTACCAAGATGCACCTGTGATGTGAGAGCAGCAAGTGCTCACACATGCCAGTTTGGCGCGAGATGGATGAAGATGTTATTGATCTCTTAATAATTTTAGGCAGTTGATGAATGATGCTTAACCTTGTAAAGCCAAAAGATGCTTCTATAGTTGTTTCCTTAAGAAGTTGATTTGAGTTAGGCAGGTCATAAATACGTTTATTTTAAATGTAGTATTATATTTGAAACATCAGTGTTTTATGGCACATGTAGTATGATATAGGGGAATGAGAGCTCATACACGCGGGAAAAAACACACCTCACTTTTATACATAAGCTCAATCTAAGCAAAAACTGTGCAGTTGCTGATATTTATATGGCCCAAAAATAAGATAAATATCTGATAGCTTGCAATGTAAATCAATTAGATCTTGAATAACATTCTAATATAGACAACTATTTACATAATGTATATAAGTATCAATTGTGGGTGGCAAAACATATAATGCAAAACGATATTGAAAAAAAAAAGATGCATGGATAATCAATTAAACCTTGTGGCTTCGGTCCAGTCTAGTCCAGTAACAATATACAAAGTTATTCTTATATAATTTCATACATTCATTAATCATTAAATTTTTCACAGAAAAAGTCACATGTACCACAACCTGAAGATGGACATTTTTAAAATTGCAAATAAGGAAACTACCGAAACTACCAATTCAATGACAAAAGGCAGTGGTACACACAACAGGGTTTTCACATCTGAAAGCTGAATAAATAAGCTTTCCACTGATGTATGGCTTGTTAGGATAGGACAATATTTGGTCAGAATCTGGAATCTGAGTGTGCAAAAAAATCCACATATTGAGAAAATCTCCTTTAAAGTTGTCCAAATGAAGTTCTTAGCAATGCATATTACCAATAAAAAATTAAGTTTGGATATATTTCTGGTAGGAAATTTACTAAATATCTTCACGGAACATGATCTTTACCTAATATCCTAATGATTTTTGCCATGAAAGAAAAATTTATCATTTTGACCCATATAATGTATTGTTGGCTATTGCTGCAAATATACCCCTGCTACTTATGACTGCTTTTGGGCTCCAGGGTCACAATTGATATAGTAGGTTTTATAATGTTAAATATTCACATTTTGTCATTTGTTCTTTTTTAAGGAAAACTTTTATGGTTGCAAATTTGAAGCGACTAAAATATAGTTTACGAAGCTTACACGCATCCCTCTGATCTTTACACAATTACTCCAAATAAGATACAATGTCCTTTGAAACACACCAAAATTAAGGGTAAATTTCAGCATGCTGCCATTTCAAACATAATTGGTAAATTACATGTCCTCTCTTTAGTAAGATGAGCCAAATTGCAGAGAATCCCTAGGTGGAGCAATTTAGAGTTTTCCTTATTGGGTCTGCAGTAATGATGACTATCAGATATGATCTGTTTTTCTCATGAGAAGTGACAAAAAGTGATGCTGACAAACGTTGTCATAATTTAGGGTTTCTAGTGCTGTAGCAATCATTTGAGATCATAAATGCTATTCAGCTGTCAATCTGGTTATCGTCAAGGAATAAAAATGGGAAAATGATGCAGAATGGACGTATTTGGCTGTTTAAAAAAGGCCTGTATTTCTCCCATACATGTTTAATGGGGATGCATTCAACTCTACTTTCACATAATGAACACTGACAGTTCCTGATAGGATTACTGAAAGAGTGATATGCACAGCCTTACCAAAAATAACCCAATGCATTTATAGAAGCAGTCATTACTATATGAATCAGTGGCATAATCTTCCTGAATTTCACTGAGCTGTCATCTTCTAACAAGTGGAACTTGTTTTGGCAGTGCTATTAGAAAAACACATGATCTTCAATATTCCTCTTTGTCTACTTCAATAACGTCCCGCCACTTTCTGTGTAAACGACACTGTCACCCCACAACTCGGGCCTCTATATTTCCAGGGTCTCTGCCGCCGAGGCTGCTGCTACAGCTGAGCATGTTAAAATGTAATGAATCACGAAAACAAAGATATGTAGGATTTGCAGGCACAAGCCAAGATCGTGGCCTTCAAGCACTGGGACCTTTGACAGTGCACACAGTAGGGCTTGTATTCTGGCGTTTGATTCTACATTCCCTGTCTCTCACGGCCCAGACGCCCACACTAAAGATTCAGCTACCTCCAGGCAGTAAGACGAGGTGTCAGTACCACAAAATGAAAACCTGAGAAAACTCCAAGGGCAAACACTCTCTCTGTTCATCTGAATCTAATGTTTGTCTCTAACAGAAGCATGCAATGGAGCTATTTGTTATGTTTTGAATATATTTTCATTTTTTAAATAGGTCAACATTTCCACATGGTACTATTTAACCTTATTTGGTATCTTTTTGCAATATGGCAAATATCATATTACTTTGCTTTCTTGCTATTCAGACACTGCATTCTTTATAGTTACCTATTGAGTTCAGCTCATAAAAAATGAGTGGAGAGTTTATTTAGTGTACAGGTCATTTCAAGAGTAATAAACAAAGTGATGGAAAATATTTATTTTCATGCATTTTAAATGTTTAAAAATGAGAAAACACTAATTTCATCTCCTGACTGCATTATTATTTGTAAAATAGGGGCTTTATGGAGGGTGTGTATACAAGGTTATAAGTATAACAGTTTATGTTTCATCAATTTAGCGAAATGAAAGTGAATGAAACAAGTGTCTTAGCCCTCAAGGGTCTAGATATTCCTACTTGAAAAGCAAAATGTTATTGATTGTGTAAAAAAACATCAACTTTGAAGCACATGCTGATAGATGGACTGGCATTACTCAACATGCTTACTACCTTCCAGCAACACTACTTTCAGCGGAGGTAAAATAGTAAAACAAATCATAATAATAGTTTAATTTCTAACAATACCCAACCCTACTTATGAAGATCCATATATGTTACATTTTGACATTGCCAACCTTTAAATTAAGTTGGCAGTAAATAATAAAAAAGTATTGAGCACTGAGTAGTTGAGTATTGTGCATTTTTCCTTATCACTATTTTTTAATAGTTGTTTAATGATTTTAATGGAAACGGAATTTGATTTTTCTATATATATATATATATATATATATATATATATATATATATATATATTTTTTTTTTTATTTAATTCAATATATATATATATATTATACAGGTGCATCTCAATAAATTAGAATACGGTGACATGCCGATCGGCTAATCAACTCAAAACACCTGCAAAGCTTTCCAGAGCCTTCAAAATGGTCTCTCAGTATGGTTCACTAAAGCCGCGTTTCCACCGCAGGAACTTTACCCAGGAACTAGGGACTTTGGCCTGGTACTTGGTGCGTTTCCACCGCAGGAACCAGGAACTAAATAAAGTTCCGGGTAAAAAAATGCCCCTCAGAAAGTCCCTGCTGGCGAGGTAGTACTTTTTTAAAGTTCAGGAACTTTCGGGGGCGGGACTTTGGCGCTAAACATTCTGATTGGTTGAGTTCACGCAGCATTGGTTGAGTTCAACCACCATTTATTCGGATCAACATTTTCAAAATTTTACTGTTATTGTGTCATGAAATGTAATTTTAAAAGTATTTCAGGCGAGAATGTAGTTGTTTAAAATTCAAATCTGATGTTTATTTATATAGACACCCACATTTAAAAATGTGTTTCGCCGATCTCTGAGACGGTGAGCTCCACGCAATCAGCAGGAGCTCAGTCCTCATGTATCCGCCGAGAAGCAGCCTCAGCTTGGATAGAACTTCTGATATGTGCCGCTGGCTCTGATGTCTCTTTAGTGGTTAAGCATAAAATATAATTCAGCTGCGGGGTAAATCTAACAGGTTTTCTCTGGTCTGTATTCAATTTATCTATATGTTAGAATGAAAATAAAAAAGGCAAATTTATATAATATTTCGTTTCATTGTAATGGCTGTATATAACGTTACACGTACATATCCCTGAACTAAGTACATTTCTGCAGCTGTTATTATGTTTAAATGAAAACGAAAGGAGGCAGTGGTATTTTATATCCTATTTCGTGTTATTGTATATATACTGAGGGGAAAATTGCTTTAGCCAAAGCCATCTGAGTTCACGCAGCATTGGTTGACTTCAACCACCATTTATTTGGATCATTTTCAAATATTACTGTTATTGTGTCATGAAATGTAATTTTAAAAGTATTTCAGGCGAGAATGTAGTTGTTTAAAACTCAAATATGTGGTTTATTTATAAAGACAGCGCCTATTTAAAAAAATGTGTTTCGCCGATCTCTGCGACGGAGAGCTCCACTCGATCAGCGAGAGCTCAGTCCTCATGTATCCACAGAGAGCAGCCTCTCCTGGGATAGACCTTCTGATATGTGCCGCTGGCTCTGATGTCCCTTTAGTGGTTAAACATAACATAATTCAGCTGCGGGGTAAATCTAACAGGTTTTCTTTGGTCTGTATTCAATTTATCTATATGTTAAAATGAAAATAAAAAAGGCAAATTTGTATAATATTTCGTTTCATTGTAATGGCTGCATATACACATATCTCTGAACTTAGTACATTTCTGCAGCTGTTATTATGCTTAAATGAAAACCAAAGGAGGCAGTGGTATTTGATATCCTATTTAGTTTTATTGTAAATATACAGTAGGGAAAATTGCAGTAGCCAAGACGAGCTGACTGAAGTTATCAAGTATATATATATATATATATATATATATATATATATATATATATATATATATATATATATATATGTTACGCTGCTGTTTATAGATTTACCAGACTTGCGTAGTTGCAGACATCACACTCCCCAGTCGAATGCACAAAGTGTGAACTAACTACCGATGATGCACGTCCAAAATCAGCATAATTTTTTTTTTTTTTTTTTTTTTTTAGCAGCGGTACTTTGTATTGAGAAACGCGCGCGGACCTACGTCACCAGTCATTTGCCTAATCTTCCCGGTACTTTACACCGCGGTGGAAACGCAGAAAGCAACAGGTCTGGGGGGAAAAAAGTTCCTGGGAAAAAAAGTTCCTGGTAAAAATGTTCCGGGTAATTTCGGTGGAAACGCGGCATAAGCTACACAATCATAAGGTAAGACTGCTGATCTGACAGTTGTCCAGAAAACAATCATTGACACTCTTCACAAGGAGTTGTGAACCACAAACATTCATTGCCAAAGAAGCTGGCTGTTCACAGAGTGCTGTATCCAAGCATGTTAACAGAAAGTTGAGTGAAAGGAAAAAGTATGGAAGAAAAAGATTCACAACTAACCGAGACAACCACAGTTTTATGAGGACTGCCAAGCAAAATCGATTCAAGAATTTGAGTGAACTTAACAAGGAATGGACTGAGGCTAGGGTCAAGGCATCAAGAGCCACCACACACAGACGTGTCAAGGAATTTGCTGAACCACAGACAACGTCAGAGGCATCTTATATGGGCTAAGAAGAAGAAGAACTGAACTGTTGCCCAGTGGTCCAAAGTCTTCTTTTCAGATCAGAGCAAGTTTTGTATTTCATTTGGAAACCAAGGTTCTAGAGTCTGGAGGAAGGGTGGAGAAGCTCATAGCCCAAGTTGCTTAAAGTCCATTGTTTATGTTTCCACAGTCTGTGATGATTCGGGGTGCAATGTCTTCTGCTCATGTTGGTCCATTGTGTTTTTTTGAAAACCAAAGTCACTGCACCCATTTACCAAGAAATTTTGGAGCACTTCATGCTTCCTTCTGCTGACCAAATTTTTGAAGATTTAATTTTCCAGCAGGATTTGGCACCTGCCCATACTGCCAAAAGCACCAAAAGTTGGTTAAATGACCATGGTGTTGGTGTGCTTGATTGGCCAGCAAACTCACCAGACCTGACCCCCAGAGAGAGGAAGATGAGAAACAAGAGACCAAACAATGCAGATGAGCTGAAGGCCACTGTCAAAGAAACCTGGGCTTCCAGACCTGCTCAGCAGTGTCACAAACTGATCACCTCCATGCCAAACTGAATTGAGGCAGTAATTAAAGCAAAAGGAGCCCCTACCAAGTATTGAGTACATGTACAGTAAATGAACATAGTTTCCAGAAGGCCATCAATTAACTGAAAATGTTTTTTTTTTAATTGGTCTTATGAAGTATTCTAATTTGTTGAGATTGGATTGAATTAGTGGGTTTTTGTTAAATGTGAGCCAAAATCATCACAATTCTGATTCTGATTCTGATTCTGATTCTGATTAAAAGAACCAAAGACTACTTCAGTCTGTGTGGACTGAATTTATTTAATACAAGAGTTTCACAATTTGAGTTGAATTACTGAAATAAATGAACTTTTCCAGGACAGTCTAATTTATTTAGATGTTTGTGTGTGTGTGTGCGTGCGTGTGTGCGTGTGTGCGTGTGTGTGTGTGTGTCACATATGTGTTTGACTACTAACCCTAAGCTTGTGGGTGTGAGTCTCAGGCTGGCAATCATGGCCGTAGCCAGGCTTTTGAAATTAGTGAGTCCAGGGGGTTTCTATAACAGTGTCTATTTACACTAACTCCACCCACCAACGTGTGACTCAGATAGTCAGCACTACAAAAGACAACCAACAGTTAACAATTCTATTATCGCAGATGGTAAAATGTGTGACATGTTCATTTTACTTCCATTGAACTGGGTTCGAACCTGCCTTTTGGGTAACTTTTTTCTCCATTTTCAAATTTCAAATCACATCACTATTAACATTTTTAAAAAGACAGTCGCGGAGGAATGGTCATTTTTTAATCATACTCTATTTTATTGCATCCCAGTTTGTTAATACTTTACTATAGTTATGGGGTGGATAATTTTATCAGTTGTTTATTAATGCCACCATACATATTTACATTTATGAATTTAGCAGACACTTTTATCCAAAGCAACTTACAGTGCATTCAGGCTAACATTTTTTACCTAACGTTCCCTGGGAATTAAACCCACAACCTTGCGCTGCTAACGCAATGCTCTACCATTTGAGCCACAGGAACATATTCCTGTTATAGATTTTATTTATAACCATTATATAGCTGATAACTTAGTCTAGTGCTCTTATGAATGTTTATAGCATGATTTGTGAAAGTTTAACTACTATAATGAATGACATAGATTTCTTAATGGCTAGTGTTTGTATAATTCATTTCATTATGTAATGTTACCCTACTTGTTCTACAGATCTCTGCACTAGTGTTAAATGCTACAGGTTTTGACAGCGTTGATAATGCTTCCGACAGGTAATATTACCGAATGTCATATCTTGTCAGCAATAACCTGTCCATGGACTTTTTTGATTACTGCCAGTTTAAATGCTGGCGATGCAATGTTCTAAGATATTGCTATTCAAAAAAACAAACACCTATAAGTAAATACAATTAACCGAAATTATTTAAAATCTTTTGAAAATTAGATAAGGTGAAGATATCGCTGACCCTAACTTTTTTTTTACCTAACTTTCTAGAGTGTCATATTAAGTGGAAAAGACAAGTCAAAAACATTTATAATAGCTGGACCTGGCAACACCGAGGCTGCGTCCGCACTCTCGCTCACAACTCTTTTAAAAGACTTGTTCACTTCAGCAGCATCTCGCAGCGATCATTTTCATACCACGGATGCTAAATATTCTGAATGTTTGGATGGGTTAAATGCAGAGCACGAATACTTGGCTGTATGTCACGTCACTTTTCACATTTTTGTCATTGCACATGTAAGGTACAAGGCAACGAAATGCAGTAAGCATCTAACCAGAAGTGCAATAAGCAGTAAGTACAGGATATACTGTACAGTGTCTACAATATGTTACAAATGTACAATAAATATACAAATAAGGCAGTAACTATGGACATAATTTACAGATTTATAAATACTATCAGCATGATATACAGATGTACTAATATGTACTATAGTATGTACTATGAACATACTATACAGATGGATTCTGCAAGAAGTGTATATACACTAAAAGCAGAAACTATAATATAATATTTACACTAGGGAATTGGACAGTAAAAAAAAGTGCATAGAAAAATATTCCAGTATGCAAATGGATTATTCAGTATTCTGGATGAACAGACAGTAGTGCAAGTAATAACAAGTGAACTGTTTTTGGTTGTAGTACAGTATGTGGAATTTTTTTTATTGATTTATTTTAAGGAGAGATATTTTATCTTAAAACATTGCAAAAACAAACAAACAAGCAAGCAAATTAAAAACAAACAAACATAATCTTATGTTAAAATGTCAAACTTTCGGAACATAATGTGCACTCTCCACGTGAAGAGTGTGAAGAAGGCAAAAGGTGGAGGATTTCAATGCATTAATGAAGCCAAATTCAATGCACAAAGCAAAAAATTGCATCTGTGTGTTTAGTGTACTTTTTGTCACCATAAATATCATTTCCTATTGAGGAAATTGTTAAGATTGCACTGTCTGATAAAAAATAGGATCCATAAACCTTTAGAACAGCTTGTACACCTCTGCTGCATTTGTATTCCAGGCACAGTTGTCAAATGCGGTAGAATGCAGGAAGCGCTCATTACCAGCTGTCATCATTTTGTGCATTAATACACACTATTCTGCTTCTTAAAAAGAGCTTTTATTTGCTGAATCATTTTTCATTTTTGTCAGTCTCAGGTTAGTCTAATCATCTCTGTCGAGAAGTTGCTGCCATTTTTGCTTTCAAGGCAAGACTTCAAATAAAAATGTAAAAGAAATTCTAGCATAACATTGCAATATAATCATATTATGGATAACACAACAAAGACAGTGGCCAACTTTAGTAATCTTAAGCCATGGAACAATATTTATGAAATGTACAGTATATGCAAAAATATTTAAACAAACTCACTGAGTTCAAACGTTTGAATGCTAGTATACTTCACATTGTATCTATCCATCCATCCATCCATTCTTTTGTTTTAATGTGAGAGGGACAATGAAACAATTGCATTCTTAACCTTAGCTTTGGCTGAGGGAAAGTAAATATTATTTAATGTTTTTTTTTTTTTTTTGGAGCACAGACAATAATTGGAGGACTCCCTGCAGAACCTTTGTCTAAACAGCTGATCTGAGCAATTGTTCAGACAACTGGTAAAAAAAAAAAGTCCATTAGCTTCATGCATCACCATCTTTTCATCTATTTCAGACTCAATAATTTCAACCAACAATAATTATCATATGTGTTTCTTTACAAACCCGAGAACCTTGAATATAAAACAAGCTATTTGCAAACATCAAAAGGTTACTAGTTATTTTCTCTGCAGGGCTAATTATCCTGTCCCAGAGTCTTAATCAAGAATCACACCATTTCAAGATATTTGACTAGCAATCCAATGACTGAAGAAGGGCATGTTTGTTTTGCAGATACTCTAGCATAGCTGTTATGAACAATCTACACTGTCAGGATGGATTAGCCTGAGCAAGATGAGTCTAAAACAGAGATAATTTTAAAGGAGTTGGGATTCCTCCTCCACTGCACAGACGCAGTGTGACAGCGCCCCATCACAGATGTTTGTCTAGGTGCTGTGCCAGTGTTTTTGTGAGATTTGCATTCACTTGTTGTGCCTCTGGCAATCCTGCTTTTCTCTAAACAGCTGCTTCTGTTCGACAGTAAGACTCTTGGCTCGGAGATGTTTGGAAGGATTGAAAGCCCCTGAAACAAACTGTCTTAGAGATGTATAGTTTTAACATAAATCACAGGGACTGTATTTTGGGAAAGTCTTGTTTGTTCACTGCTCTTGGTTTATTTGGACATGTCATTTAAAATATATTCTTGAGTACATCATCCTGACCATGAGTGGGAGCCTGTCGAGGAACAAGGAAAGATAAAATAAAATGACTAATGTTTGAAAAAACACAATATTCAACATTGTCGCAATCTAATTTTGGGAATTCTTGCTGATCCAGGTTTTTTTGCAGCTGGATGTATAAATGGTGGACTAGATGCTATCGACCAGCAAAACTTAATAGCTGAGATGGTTGACCAACGTGGTTGTTCTATTTACGCTTTTTGACTTCATAGTTGTGCTTGTTGTTATAAGGAAAACGTGCTGATGATACGTGATAATACCGGCTGATGGGTGCCGACATGATAGTTCACAGTAAATCCGAGATGTGGGACTTACAAAATGCAAATTCATCCTCTCCTCCCTAAACACGTTAAAGTAGGTCTCCAGTAAACTGGAGTAAACAGTAAATGTTATAGTTCTCTATACAATCTGTATATCAATAAAAACATGTAGTCAGATTATATTTGTAACTTACTGCCATTTCCATAGACATCAGCGTGTATTTTACAAACAGTAAATGTATGGTTTTGCTAGTACTTATGCGTATTTAAATGTCTGAAACTTTAAATAAGCATTAAATGATTGAAAAGACTGAATATTTGTGATAATATGACAAGCGCTCAGCACGTCCGATCTGGCTTTGCGCCAGCCAAAACACCACCACTTGACAAACAGGTTCCACTTCAAGGCATAAGCATGTCTTGTAGACGGTGTGGGTGGGCCAATAGTGTGCAAGGACTGGAATGCATACTTGTGCAGGCCCCATAGCCAGCTGTGTGCCAGTGCCATAGGTGGAAATCCTGTGGTGGTGGGGGTGGACAGGAACCCCATAAGAGGGTTGTCCCCCTAAAAATAGGATTACAAACCATACTGTGTATTGTAAGTAACAATGATTTATACTTTAAATAATTGTGTAAGTAGTAAAACAATACAAATGCAAACTGGGCAAAAATGCGTTTTTAAATTAAAAAAAGATTTTGAGTCTTCCCCTCCCTTGCCTTACAGTGCTTTGGTCCAAATAACGTGATATGAATGCAAATTTTACCAGAGGATCCCAGCCAGAAAACTTGTATTTTTCCCCCCAGAATGTTTATTTTTTTATTTTTATTTTTTTTACCGGCAACCCCCCTTTAAACGTGATTGGGATCGTTTTGGACTAGTTTTGAGTAGCAATTGGGTGGGTTTTGTTGCGAAAGTCTGGTGAGTGAGAACAAAGTCAATAGTTGTGGAACACGACTGTCAAGCCTATTTTATTCACTTAAACATTGGATGAAGTGATTCATTTTTCTTTAACACAGATGTTGCCAATGTCATTTTCAAAGAGTCCGATATGTTAGCAATTATAACTGTTAACTGCTTGATGGATGGTAATATCTACAACGGACAAGAGTGCTGTTGCACGGACATAACAGCTTGAAATTGTCTAATTAGGGGTCATGCAAACGCAAAGTCTGACCACAGCTTGAAGGTTTGGAGGCAGGGCTGTGTATCACCATCAAAGTCACGATACGATATGTATCATGATACAGAGGCCACGATATGATACATATCACAATACAGGGCTGCATGGAATTTAGTAAAACAGCTGAATTTAGTTAACACTGTAAACTATAGGGCCATTTCCAACTATTGGCAGAGCAGGCAGTTCAATTCTGCTTATGAAGCGCCTCCCTAACTGTTCCACAGTACAATAAGTAATGGAATATGTTTCATGTATACTTTGGGCATTCCTCACCAGGTACAATATTCAGATTGTTTGCATCTTGTTTTTAAGCCCATAAATAATAATGTACACGTTCTAATACATTCATAGTGTAATGTACTCATTCTAATATATACCAAAATCATATTTACATTGCTGGTGAAATAAAAATGAGAAGAGTTCTAAAATAATGCGCTGTCTTCACTGTTATGCACACACATGCTCAACCAAACACACAGATCACATTGCACCAAACGCAGACATTCAGGAACTAACTTTTTAGCGCTGCCCCACAATTTTATCAAATAAATAGCTTAATAACTGATAAGCTACATTATCTTTCTCAACAAGGAGCTGGTAACATCATTGTTTCTAAAGGAATTAAAGCCACAGCTTTACTGTTAATAGATAAACATGGCAAAATGGTGGCAATTCATACATTAACATTTGATGAATTATGCTTGTCTGAGAATAGAATATTGAAGTGGAGAACTCTAAACTGCAAACTAACTGGTGTTTTCAGAAAGCAAGTGCATTTATCCATAGTGGAGAGAAAGTGTGTACACATGGTTGCCAGGTTGACAAAGATAAGTAGAACACTTAGCAGTTATTTCCGTATTGCGCAAGTGGGAAGCTCTGTTTCGGGGATTACGTCTCTTTATCTCAAGCAACCCAGTTGTGTTCCTCTGCGGCCAGATTAAACCTTGTTGTAGCCTATATATTATGCTCTACTCATTATTCTTTAGAAACCTCACACTCTTTTACTCAATTTGAAACTGTGTTCTTGAATTCAAAATAAGTGCGGTCCAATGCTGCAAACGTGCCACAATATCGGGGCCAGCTGTCGTATTGATGTATATTGTATCGATGTATATCATATCGATGTATCGGCCATGGAGTTAGTGTCGATACGGTCTCATATGTAGTAGCCCCAGCTGTGTAACTGCCACTGCAGCTGCCATATGCCCAAAGAGCCTCTGGAATTGTTTCAGTGGGACTGCTTTCCTGCCCTTCAACACAGACAGCGCACATTCCTCTGTGAGATGTCTGAGGCAGAGGCCGTCTGTTTGACTGAATCCATCTCCATACTGAGAAAAGAGATCCTCTGTGTTGGAGAGAGGTTGCTCTTTTCACAGTTGACCTGAAGACATGACTGGCTGAGATGCCTGCACCAGATCTCTGTGCTCGCACAACTGATCCAGAGACTATGCTAGTATAAGCAAATTGTTGAAGTTGTTGAGAATGCAAGCCCCCTTCGCAACTTACGTGAAAACAGTAGCTTCGAAAATTTACAGTTTATCTGCTGATGTCACATGGATTATTTTACCTATATTCTTGCTACATTTCCCTGCCTTGATCCTGGTAGTTCCCTTGCTATCTATGGAGGTTCAGACAGCTCTCGGATTTAATCACAATTATCTTAATTTGTTTTCTGAAGAATGAAGGTCTTACGGATTTGGAACA